>NW_009696840.1:0-4115 GCF_000703405.1 Apaloderma vittatum
ATTTTTGGTTACATACTGTAACCCAAGACAGTGGGACAGAAGGAAGACTATACCTTAAGGTGACAGCAAAGACAGGTTTCTTGGTTAGCAGGTAGGTACTTGGTATCACCGTACTTGGCATCATACACATGGCACAAACTTCAATCATAGAATCATAGGATGGCTTGAGTTGCAAGGGAACTTGAAGATCGTCTAGTTCCAACCCCTCTGCCATGGGCAGGGATGCTTCCCGCTAGACCAGGTTGCTCAAAATTTCATCCAGCCTGGTCCTGAACACTTTGGGGATGACGCATCCACAACTTCGGGCAACCCATTCGAGTGTCTCAGCACCCTCAGTGTAAAGAACTTCCTAATGTCTAGTCTAAATACGCCCTTCTAGAGTTTAAAGCCATTGCTCCTCATCCTATCACCACATGCCCTTGCAAACAGCTCCACCCCAGCTTTCCTGTAGCCCCCTTCAGGTACTGGAAGGCCACTATAAGGGCTCCCTGGAGCCTTCTCTTCTCCAGGCTCTTCCCTCCAGCAGGTTTAGCACTCCACACCGTTTGGTGTTAGAGGCAAACTTGCTGCAAGTGTTAGGGTCTTAGAAAGGCATTGTCTATAAATGTGTACTTTATAAATTTATTCGTATATTACTGATTCCGACCTTGAATCTTACTTAGGAAAAAAATAGCGGATCTTGGCACAACTGGCTAGGTTTTCAAACATTTAAACGGAAACAGTGCCTGCCTCTTCAGAAAACTTCTGCTTACGGATTTAAGCTTATAAACCCCAACTAAAATACACAAACCAGATCCGAGGATACTGTGTGAGTTCACCTTTACTCACATTTTTTTCAGTGTCATTAATAAAGTTTTTGCAGATTTAAAGATCAGAATATAGCTATATGACAAAAATCTGCAGTTTGTTAAATGTTTATAATAGAGCGTCACAGCGCTACGTTACATACTTTGTCATAGCTGCTTTTGCGTAGTCATTAGGCTCACAAGTTTGCATGTGATATTAATATATCTTTATTTAGTATTTCATAGAATTAAGGTTATATAGAATCATAGAATGGCCTAGGCTGGAAGGGACCTTAGAGATCATAGAATCATAGAATTTTCTAGGTTGGAAGGGACCTGAAAGATCATCTAGTTCCAACCCCTCTGCCATCCCCCACTAGATCAGGTTGCTCAGAGCCCCATCCAGCCTGGCCTCAAAAACTTCCAGAGATGGGGCTTCCACCACCTCTCTGGGCAACCTGTTCCAGTGTCTCACCACAAGTTTACATGTGATATTAATATATCTTTATACAGTATTTCATAGAATTAAGGTTTTAGGATAGCAGGACTGTATAAGAAAAAAACAGTAAGTATACCTAGACTATAGAATCGTAGAATCATAGAATGGCCTAGGCTGGAAGGGACCTTAGAGATCATCTAGTGCAACCTCCCTGTTTTGGGCAGGGATGCCACCTCTCGACTAGACCTGGCTCTAGCAACTGTTTTCACTGCATTCCTTGTAGTTTTTTCAGCTCTTGGTCTTACAATTACAGATATTTTTAGATTTCAGAGATTGAAAATGTTGTTACTTGGTTTTCAAGGCTTTTTCAGTCTTGGAAGAAACAGCAGCTCATCTCTTCTGAGATAAAACCACTAGATGGCATTCCACAAGAGGACTTTGCTAAAGTTAACAACTTTCACGTAAGAAATAATTGCAGACTTGAATGAAGGTGAATGATGTCAGACAAGAAATGAAGATCAATGTTTTTAGGTAATACGTATTGAACTGACTTAGAAGAAGCAAAATAAAAATTAAAGAAAAGAAACCCCCAAACAGTCTAGTATGAAACATACTGGCATGCTATAGCTGGCGGGGGGAGCTGCCAAGATATGGCAACTGGGTAATCTGTGTACTCTTCCATAACTGAAACATTAGCTGAACTTCGCTTTTTTGCTCAGTTATTTTCTCTGCTTCTAAAGCTGTGTTTGTCATGTGTCTTGCAACAGCTCTCCTATAAGCTCGTGAGTTGCGCTGAAGGAGAAAGCCGTGTATTTTTGGCCCATGGCTGCTGAAATCTGATATGTCATCTTGTAAAACTGAGTTTCACTGATTAAAAGCGTCGTCGCGTCTCCCTTTCACAAACTCACAAATGTGTCCTCAGTACAGACCCTAAAATAGCTTGTTTACTACTTTGGGATTTTATTTTTTCAGAGTTATATTTACTAATTTATATGCTGAGTCATTTTTTTGTCTATTAAGTGTTTCTTTCACGTGACTCAAAATAGGATCATCTTCTAAATCTTTCTGTGCAAGACATTGGATTAGCCTTCACAAATGCTTTAGTTCAGGAATCAATTAAATTGAGTCTTAAAAAGGTTCTATAGAAGCCAACTGTAGGAATCATTAGTAAGGGGTTTTCAGCTCTCTGAGCTTTTTATCAGATTTCCAGAATGTGTTATGATTTATTTTCATTATTTTAGCATTGGTTAAATTTGGGTTCATTATCTCAGTATAAATTGATAATTTGTGCTATGTAGGATTACTAAATTAATTAGTATTATGTTGCAGCATCAACTTCAAATAGCAATTATTGAGAACAAAGGGAGGAAAAAAAATGGATTGCAGTTTCAAGATACAGCAGTGTATCCCTTCAGTATAGTGTTGTGCAATTCACGTCGTCCTTGTTCCTGGCTAATTTAAAAATACATCTTTGCTTGGAAGAGAAAGTAATTTTTAACTCACTATTAATTCAGTAAGTATGTATCTGATATTTAAATCCACACTTCAGGAACAAAACAATATGCATATTTTACAGGCAAGAGAGAATCTATAGTAAGAGTACTGTGTTGCAAATTATTTTAAGATGATGCTAGCAAGGCATAATTTGGAGACTGCCTGTCTTTTGCTTGATTTTTCTCCACTAACTATGTTGGAAATACATGATGATGCGAAAGATTTTTATCATTATCTGCTCTAATATGGCAAGGTAAATCACTTCAAGCCTTATAGTTGAACTTAGGTCTTTAAAACACTTTGAGATTGTCTGATTGAAGTCATTATGCGAGTGAAAATCAGCCTGTCTGCAAGGATGGGGCCTAATAGAGACAGAGTCTGTTAAAACCAGAAAAACAACTCAAGGATTGCCAGGTAGCAGCAGTACTGAGCATTTTGTTATTCTTAACGTGCTATCCCTGCTGGTTAACCTATTTTGAGTGGCTGTGTTCGGAACAGGTCACCATTTTCATCTTGGACATAATTTCTGATTGTGTTCAAAGGGAGATGAGTGAAAGCTGCTTTTTTTTTATTTTTATTTACAGCATATGTGCTATTTCACTAGAAAGAAATGAAAAGTCATCTTACAAACTTGAAACTCATTTGAATGTTTAATCGACTATGGCAAATAGCCACAAAATGACATGCTGTCTTTCTGCAGAGTTACTGCTGGTCCTATTCTACCACATTCAAGCTGAATCCAAGTTTTAGAAAAAAAGGACATTAACAGCAGTAATGGGAAATTTCTGTTCTTTCAGTGGGAAGCAGGCCTATGTTCAAATGCCTACAGAAGTCTGTGAAACCTCCTAAAAGTGATCATGGTATATTCTTAATGAGTATGGGTATCATGTCAGTGTTTGCTGAAAAAAATTTTTTTCGGGATTCTCCCAGAGCTGTGACACAGAACCATACATTTTACCTCTAAAATGGTTGTAGCGAATGTGGCCTCAAGCTTTCCTGTAGCATGCTGAAATGCTTGCAAGAGTTTTCTCAGAAATCACAGGTCAAGCACCAGGAAAGTTTCATATAGTTTTAATTTTGGTATAAGTGTCTTAATTTCCAGTGAGCAGCCCAGAATTTCCATGGGAGTCCAGAGCTGTGGGGTTGAACACAGCTTGCAGGCGCGCAGGTAGGAAGTGATGGTTACCGACATCCCAGAGCGCCAGCTCTTCATGGTATCCAGGGAACAGTTTTGGCTGTTGGCATCATTTCTGCTACTACCTACACATAAACTGAAAGGAAAAAGGGTGTTTTCTTACATTAATGCCACCATAAGCTGGAAGAGTTGTTTTTTCACCTTGCTATGGCTCACAGCCTGGGATGTGGCGAACATCACAGAATCACAGAATGTCAGGGGT
>NW_009696841.1:0-4344 GCF_000703405.1 Apaloderma vittatum
TCATTATAATTAATTATAATTATATTTTATATTTATTTTAATTATTAAACTCTTCTTATTTCAGCCTATGAGTTTTACTTGTTTTCAGTGCTCCTTCCCATCCCACTGGGTTGGGAGGAGGAATGAGTGCTGTTTAGTTACTGGCTGGGGTTAAACTTAAACAGACCTATTAACCCCTAGGATGAGGGGAAATGTTGGAGCTATTAAATTCACTGCAAAGACCTTAAGGGTTTTCCTCTTCCCTGCCTTTTCTCACCAGACTATTCATCTTAACCTCATTTGACTTGTTCGTTTCTGGTCTCAGATCTCTGTCTGCTTAAATCCAGCCCCTACAAACAGGAGCTGTCCTCGGTCTCGGCCTGTCCTGCCAAGGAAAAGGATTTCTGCCGTACCCTTTGCTGACACGGGGCTGTGTGGACGGTGCAAGCTCTCATTGCTAACAAGCAAGCACAACCTGTGGATCTGATGTCAAAGACTCTCTGGGGATCTGAAATGTCTCTAGCAGGGATAAAGCAGCCTAGTGTGCAGGATGGCACACTGCTGGAGGGAATAAGCTGTAGACCAACGTCTTCTGCTGATGCCCAGTTCTTATTGTGGCTGAGCAGGTGCCAGCCTATGGCATAGTAGCTGTAGTGTGTTTGGAGAAGGGGCAGCTGCATGGCTGAGGTTGTTATTGTGTAGTTCCAGCCACAACAATGTCTGGCATGACTTTAAAGACTCTTCTCTGAAACTGGGACAGAGCTCTTTGTTGCCACTCCAGCCCTTTCCTTCTGCCTTTTTGTTCCCCATGACAGCTGTGGCCTGTTCCTCATATCTGAAACAGCAACGCTAAATTTATCTTACTTGCTATGAAGTCCTGGGCAGGTTCTGCTCATGTCTTGCACCATGTCTCTCTCATTTATCACTGCTGACCTTTGCTCACTGTTGCCAAGTCTGCCTGTGGCTGCTCCTGCACCCTTGTCTCTAGCTGTTAGCCCCCCTACATTGCTTCATCTTTCCCTCTACAAGTGATTACAGCAGACAAAAAAAAGCCTTCAGTTATTCTGCACAAGGTTTAATTTCTGTTTCAGTGAATTGTCCATAGAGCATATTTCTAATCCAATCTAGTTTCCTTCGTTTCCTGCTTTTACTCTGGACATCTTCCGACATGTTGATGTGAATATTTCATTTTAGACTTGTCACCAAGTTCTGGAAGAGGCTGGAACTCCTGTTACCATGTGTGTGCCTAACGTGACATGAGGTGCTAGCATACATTGGGAGGGAGCAAACTCATAACCACAGCATGGGCAATAACTTGGTGCTTCACTGCATCTCAGTCAGGAATGATGGTTTCAGCTGGAGCCGAATTAAATTTTTACTGCCACAAGATGGCAGATATGAACAAGACAAGACTACAGGAAGGGGATTTAACAGACCACTAGATTTTCCTCCCCTTTGAGCCAAATAATACTTATGGACAGTGATTCATTTACTTTGTAGGCCACAGTGGAACCTCCATGACAAAAAAGGAAATTTTTCGTTGATGTCAAAAGGAAGCAGGTGACACTCGGGAGACAGCTGGTGCTAAAAGAATAGCAAAAAACCAGCTCAGACACTAATGATGTCAAGATTCAAAGTAGCCTTCTGGCTTTTGTAATGATAATCTTTAAAAAAAGTGCAGTTCATACGTATGAATTTTAGACTCCCAAGTAAGAGCATGATTAAACAGTCTTTTTTCTTTTGTTTGTACTTTTAAATGTTGTTTATTATTACCTCAACTAAAAGTAACCATCAGGATGCAGTCCCTTTCCTGAGACAGTAAGTGGCTTATCATATGCCGTTTCCTTTTTCTCATTGTGATCTAAATAGCCATCTCTCCTTCTTAGGTGGCCAAAAGCCGAGAAATCACCCTTGCTCCAGGACACTGCCCTCTTTGAGGTGGACAATCTCCCCACCAAAGCTGGAGATTCATTTCATTCAGCCCTGAGCTGCTCTAAGCACCCTGGGAACATGTTCTGCTGAGCTCCCCACCACGGGTGCTGCTCCGCACAGCCCTTGCTGGGAACTGCGAGATGCAAGGGCTGGTGCTTTGCGAACAGGTTGTGACACTCACTAAAAATCATGGAAGCAATTGGCAAGTCTATTTTCCACCTGCATGGCTTACATGTATTTATTTCAGAGTTTTATTTGAGAAGAGATAGGGACTTTGCGTAGATTTAACATCACTGTGCAATGTATACTGCATATGAATTAAATAATACACCATGTCTTAGCAAGAAGCTAAACAACACCAGTCCAGTAGCTCTCCAGGGCACAGGCCCATGGAATTACAAATGATAATTGAATAAAGAAGCTTTTAAACCTCTGCCCATCATCTGAAGTGGCCCTGTTAGAGGACCCATGACTTTTTACTCCACCACTGGGGTGCAGCACCGTGCAGAAGCGAGGGCTGTGGGTGCAGGTGGCAGCTTGCAGGCCCTCAGCTCCTTGCAGCTCGTCCCTCCTTCCCTGAAGGGTGCTTCTGCTCTTCAGAGCGGGGCAGCTGCAGGGCACAGGGGCAGCCCCAGGCATTGGGCAGCTCCCTAGGGCTGGGACAAGGCCAGGCCAGGCCAAGGGCATGCAAGAGGGCTCAGCAGAGCAGTGCCCATGGTGGGGCAAGGCAGGGCTGTGGTGGGGTAGGGGCTGGAGCTCTGGCATTAGAGCCTCATCTGAAAAGCAGCTGCCACAGGCCAGGGTGGGCCCTGGCTTGGCCTCCCCAGTGGGATGGGAACTGCCCTCCTCTGAGCTGGCCCTGAGCCCTGAAGCCAGACCTCTTGCCCTTGCAACCATTAAAAAAATCCAAAAGTCCCATTACTAATTTGATCCTACTATTTCATTACTGGAACTGGCTGCGTCTTGGTTTTCAGGTGGCATTTTAAGCTTTTGGTGACCTGAGTGGTCAAGTAATGCCTGCTTGAGGGATTACCAGTGTTAGCACATGGGGGCTGCCTGGAGGAATGGATCCCAGTGCAGAATACCTTTGAAACTGAAGACTTGGCACTTGTTTTGCAAGCTGTGAAACAAACCCAACACCTTTAAGGTTCCAGATGGCTAAGAAATGGACTCTTAAATTGCCACCAAACCAATATAAGAGACCCCAGAAACCAGGCAGAGTGGATTTAGAGCAGTCATTTATGTCTCAGTTGAGTGACTGAAGGTCCAGGCTGAAGAGCAAGTCTCTCTTCAGCCTACTTAACTGATATGATCTGCTTTCTAAATAATTAAACATTAATTAGACCTCTGCGTTCTGTAGCAATTTCCTATTCCCTGTTCTACCTCTTCACTGCACTGGTTCTCTTGGGTTGGCCTCCCAGCTGCAATCCAAACAGATTTAAGGAGCCCATGCTGAGATAGATAGTTTCCAGGAAGCTGGATACAATCTCAAGGAACATTAAAGGTTTGCTGAAAGTAATGAAAAACTGTCCACCTTTCTGTAAATAAGTTAATATCTTAAGGATTTTTTGACACAATGCCCTTCAGATCAAGAGTTGGAAAGTGCTGGAAAGATAATCTCTTCCATCTGTTAGCTTGCCTTGGAAATATCTCAATGTTTGGATTGAAACAGCTGTAGTTTCTTGGTCCTCAAAATAGGCTCTGCTGCCTTATCCTCCTGTGCTGTAGTGAATGGATAAGAACACGGAGGGATAGATGCTTTTGTAGAAATGGGGAAAGAAACTGTTTCTGGGCCGCTAGGAAATAAAATAGTTTGTTGCTGTCCTGCATCTACATGAAGAGCTCAGTTTTAGAATCATATAATGTGTTGGGTTGGATTGGACCTTCAAAGGTCAATACCTCCCTGCAGTGAGCAGGGACATCTTAAAATAGATCAGGTTGCTTAGAGCCCCATCAAGCCTGACTTTGAATGGCTCCAAGGATGGAGCCTCCACCACCTCTCTGGGCAACCTCTTCCAGTATTTCACCATCCTCATTTTGTTCTGGTTATTCTGTTTCATGTTTCCTATTTCCCTGACTATTTCATGTGGGATTTCTCCACAGGAGTGGTGACTCAGTCCATGAAAACCAACAATTCTCCCACTTAGCCTCCTGGGAAGGAAAATTTATTTTAGTTGAATTGGGTGATTACAATCACGGAGGAGAAATGAATATTTACCTTTTCAAGTGGAGAAGTCAAAAAACCCTCAGATATGGTGAGTTCTTAAATTAAATTAATGGCATCTCCTAGTTGATCCCCAATGAAAGAAAAAACTCTAGGACACACCGGATGTGCTCTGACTTCAAGCCAGAGTAGTCACTGGTCATTTCAGTACCACCTCCCAGTGCCAGTATTGCTACCTTTGGTCATATTTACAACCGTGCTTATATGCT
>NW_009696841.1:4375-5471 GCF_000703405.1 Apaloderma vittatum
AAAGCACTACTCAAACCCCACTCTGTGGTGGTTTAGAGGCAATATGGATCGATATAGGCATCACAAGAGACTGAAATAGATTAGGCATTGGTCTGTAATGGCTTGGCCAAAAACAAGACTACATGGGCTTTCTTCCTTGTAAATCTTTCAAGAATGGTGGAATAGATAATCATTTATATGCATGTGCATGCATATCTATATATACATACACATATATGCATATATGTGTATACACATGTATCTCTCTATATCTGCATGTATATGATGCAAACCACAGGAAATAACATCTATTTCAGTATACATATTTTACCTTTATGTATAGAGATATAAATTTTATTATAAGAGAGAATCACATTTGCATTTGTACCTTTATATACTTATCTATATATATACACACTTTATATACACATGCATACTTCTATGGGTATATACATATATAGATAATATACCTGTATATACAGGTACATATGGTATTTACAATTCCAGAAATGTTATCTTTTTATAATCGTATGCTATTCAGCAGCCATAATTCAGCTCTTTGTTGCCTAGAGACTGATCTGAAGAGTGAAAGCACACTACTCTTTGTCTGTTTCTTTCAGACTGTCTATAAGAGAGAGATCCAGTACTGAGGCAGAGATCCTGATTCCTGATTTCTGAGATTCTACATAACTTGCATACCAGGTACTGAATACTGAAATGTGAATACCAGTAGTGATCCCATGCACTGTACTGTAAACAAGATTTTTTTTCTCATATTTCTATAGACTCCTGCTGATAGAAGATACAATCTGCTGAAATTTAAACAAATATGATGTGCAATGAGGGATTTCTACTGGGAAAAGTTATGCAATTACATCAATCCTGAAAAGGCCAGGGATTGCCATTTCATGTCCACCTTACTTAGTGCCAAAACTCATCCTCCTGATGACTTTTTAAATACCAGAACTATAGCTAAAATGGTCCCACAGAAGAGTTGATTTGGAGTCAGGTTCATGGCTTTCCAACAGCAATCAGTTCCGGTGCTTCAGATTTCCTGCCAAGAAAAGAAAATGGAATTTATTCCTCCTGGGCATGTGTCGTGGGTTAGGGCTGGGCC
>NW_009696842.1:0-269 GCF_000703405.1 Apaloderma vittatum
ATCTCATCTAAATCTTCCCTCTTTCAGTTTGCAATTGTTACCCCTCATCCTACTGCTGCACTCTCTGATCAAGAGTCTCTCTCCTTTTACTCTGAAGCCCCCTTCAAGTACTGCAAGGCTGCAGAAATTCTTCATGGAGACTTCTCTTCCCCAGGCTGAACAACCCCAGCTCTCTCAGCCTGTCCTCAAAGACGAGGCGTTCTCATGCCCCGATCATCTTCATGGCCTCCTCTGGACCCGCTCAAGTAGGTCCATGGCATAGAATCTTA
>NW_009696842.1:631-945 GCF_000703405.1 Apaloderma vittatum
TGGATTATGTAGGTATGATTTTTTATCCTCAAAAGCACATGATATTAAGATTTATGGGTAATGAGTTATGAATCCTAATTACTGCAATGCTGAATAAATGAACTGACATCATCAAATAATCAAGACAAAAGGGACTGAGTTCATCTTTGTTGTTTGCTTACTGAATTTCTTAAATCACAGAGTACTTTGCCCTGTAAATAACAGAACCACAGAATGCTAGGTGTTGGAAGGGACCTCAGAAGATCATCTAGTCCAACCCCCTGCCAGAGCAGGATCACCCAGAGCAGGTCACACAGGAACGCGTCCAGGTGGGT
>NW_009696843.1:0-26389 GCF_000703405.1 Apaloderma vittatum
AGTCGCCACAGGCACGGGCGCTCTGGCCTGGCGGAACAGCGTTAATTGCGCTGCTTTGGTAATTGCGCTGCTTTGGTAATTGCTTTGAAGCGGCCGCTGCTGACCGCAGCGGGTGAGGGCTGCGGTGCGGCCCGTGGGGTGAGTAGTGACGGGCGCCGGGGCACGGCGAGGGTGCGCTGCCACCGTTCCAGCGGGTACGGGGAGAGCTTGCTGTGTAGGATGGTCCCGGTTTCACAGCTGGGGTTTCGTTTTAGCAACGCCAATACCAAACCAACCCCTCGCCAAAGCTTTCAGGCCACAGTGGATCAGCCTTAACTGACGGATTGATTCTCTCTGTGAAGAAGGAAGCCTTTCTTGCTTCACTCCTGGTTACAACTCCTTACTTAAAAAGCTGTGATTAATTATGAGCATTAAGTATGCCTACGACCATCTCTAAGTACAGTTCTTTGTTTGTTTGTAGGGAATAGTTTTGCGATAACAAGTTTGACAAATTTCAAGTCCATAAACTGGAGTGATGCAGAAATTCATCACTTGGTACATGGATTAAATACTGAAGTAAATACTGACATGAAGTTAAATGTCTCATAGTGCAATCCAGCAAATGTTGCTTCAGGAACACAGAAAATGGAGAACTGTTACTTTTTTTTTTTAACATGTGCTTTATTATTTGGAAGTCTTGTACATCTGAAGTACCATTATAAGGAGCACCTGTAGGTAGGAAAAGCATGCTTTTGAAAGTAAGGATTGTCTGTTATTAATGAAATATTTCAAAGACATGGAAAACAAGCCTCTTTTCTTAGCTTTACAGGATTGTTCCACAAAAATGCACGTTAACGTTACCACAGTACATACAAATATTGTGGACGGAGAATAGAAATCACCACCCTTCCATATGAGATGCACAAATTGTTATCCCTTATAATGTCAGAAACATAAAAGGCACCATAATAGAATGTTTAGAAAAAACTCAGTTTATGCCATTATATTTTGATTTAGAAGTGTAAGAATTGCTGTCTTGACTTAAAACAAAGAGCCTTTCACACCTGTAAATTATCATTAGAAACTTGTAAACCTTTACATTTTTTTCCAGAAGTATCAGGTGCAAATGCAAGGCAAATATAAAATCTATTGACTTATTAGATTACAAATACTACCCCATGAAAAAGCTGTAGTTACAAAAAATTTAAAAAAATATTCTAACTCCCATTGTTAGATCTTAGCTTCAATCTGCACTGCATCACGAGTCCAAAGCCAGATCTGATCTGGACACATTCCTAGAATAGGAAAGTGCTTTTTGTCTTATTTTTACATCAATATTCGGACCTCTTACTACAGTTTTGCCCTCTGGATTTGCTTTCTTAGTGCATATTAAGGATGCCAAGTAGAGAATGCTAACAGATAAAAAGGTTGTATTTATGAATGAAAGTAGCAAGGTAAGCGTTCTCAGTCTGCTGTCCTCCAAGAAGTCCATTTCTCCAAGGACAGAAGGATTTTTATTTCTACATGCCTCCACAGTAACTTTGCACAGCAGCATGCCATTTTCATTTATGAACCTGTGACCACGGGCAGGTGATTGAGAAGTACTAAATTCTTTTCACAGACTTCAGTAAGGAACGGTGAGCAGTACACCAACTGCTAACGCTGTGTCGTAGACTAGTAGCTGCTGTTGCAAGGACAATTACAGGTGACATCTCTTTCACACATAATGATTGGCACGTGCTTTATCCGAATGGTGATTCTCTAGCCCTTGGCTTTAGTAACCTGGGTCAGCAGAGGATGTTGAACCAGCTACAAAGGCAGCCCAACAAAGTGCTACTAGAGATTAAAGTGAATTTACTTCTAAATAACTTAAAATTCATTACTAGATTAATTGAGATATTCTTAATGAATAAACTTTGTAAATGCTGATCCTAAGCCTGACAAATGCTAATGCTTTTATGGCTGAATACTGGAAGCTGTGTTCCTTCAGGCCTTTATCAGTGCTAGCAGAAGGTGTCCAGCTTCCAACTGTAGAAAAACAGAAGCTTTCTTTTGTTGTGCAGAGAAACTGGCATAGATTAGTAGAGTAATACACCTGTGCTCCTAGATAGTGACCTGGTTTAGCTTGGTTTTAGTAAGCACTCGGGATCATTCAGCCGGCAGTATGGCTGTGGAAGATTTAAGAGTGAGCTGTTACTATCTTTATGCTTGGTGCAAGACATTTTCCTTTGAATACCTTTTCCTGCATGCGAAATCATTCCCAGCATTTCTCCTGGTAACAACATTTGTTGGTCCTTGCCAGTTTCAGCTGGATTTTGGCCAGTTAATGGGTCTCTCAGTCATGTGGTTCCAAATGTTCTCCATAGATGAAGCAGTTCTGAAATAGTGTTGTACTTTACCCTACTGGAAAGGATTGACAGTACTCACATCTGCTTTGAAACAGTAACTTACTATGTTCCGTGTATGTAAAAGATGTGAGTTAATGGGAGACTCGTGGAGTTGTGAGAGGAAATGTTCAGTGCTCCTATGCTGGGTAATGTGCTCAACAGCACATGGATAAGAAGCTGATATCCCTTGTTATGTTTCACTTTTATAAAAAAAGGGTTCAAGCAGACACCATGTTCACTCCTCTGAACATTCCACTTGGATTGTGCTGTGATGGTAGGATTTCTTTCTAACAAGTTCAAGGGCACACATCTGCCAGAGATTTTGTTGTTGTTGTTTAAATAAGCACGCTGCACCTACATGCTTAATCAGATTTGGAGAACACTTCATACTGAACAAGAATAAAAAAATTAAACTGAATGATGCGTACAATGTAGGCTTTTGAATTTTTGTTTAGTAGAATTTTAAAATGGGAAACGTGTTTTTAGCTACACAATTGCTACTGGCATTTCCATTTTGTAAAAAACCCACACAATAGTAGTAATTTTAATGAGCAACTCCATTCCCCAACCTGTTCAGTCAAAAGTTCATGAATGTAACTTCCTATCAAGGCACAAGATCATCTACTGACTTCTTTTCTCACTACTTTCTTCACATTCTCCCCTTACCCTTAAAAAAAAAGTTGGCGTAACAATGTCTTCTATATCAGACATCATATTTAATAGTCCAGTAAGTTGTAGCAGAATCCAAATTTTGAATTTAGTTAAATTAGATGAACAGCACATTCTCAGCACATCTTGGTTCATTTTCTGCATTCGTCTTGAAGGGGAGGGGATGAGGGGAAAAAGCCACAGTAGTTTCATGCGTATTTTTCAAGAAACTTTATGTGGAAGTCTTTCACTTTCTCCAGTAGGATCTTCAGCTTCTCTACTGGAGGAAGAATGGTCATTCTGAAAAATAATATTTAAAGGAAGAAAAAAAACAACCCACATTATCTTCAAAACAAACTAAACTGTGATCCTTGCACAGTTATTGATTAATCTCAGGGCACAGCTACTAATGCATTGTTTATTATCTGGTTTTGATACTATTCTCTTATTTTCAGTATTTATGCTTCAATTTAACTATACTATTAAACTAGGGCAATTTGTTTCCATTAGTTAATATATAAGGATTTAAAAACTGTTATTTTCTGTTGAGTGATAAAGAAGGTTATTGGTAAGAAACAAGAGCAACTCAGTTTCCACTTTGGGGGCAGTTATACCAAATTATACCCATTTTTTTGAGCTTTAGGGGTGGGCAGTTATGAGTAAATGTACATTTCTTTTTAAACCAAAAACTTAATTCAGAAGCATTAAAATAATGCGAGATCCCACACTGCAATCATTAGTCCCCTTTATCCTTGTTCTGCATAATATGAAAATCATGTTGAGTGTGTATGCAAGACCTACAGAACAAAATGTTTTCCCCATATTGGTGCAGGAATGAACTCACACTATCTTTACTCTGGAGCTGCATGCACCCAGATATCTAACCCAGTGTTGCAGAAGTGTCATGGCTAGAGGTACCCTCTGTGATGTTGCTTCAGATCAAACAAGGCTAAATTCTGTGATAAATTCTGGCTGTCAGTGGCTCGGGTGGAGTAAAGTGCTGTTTATTGGAAGCAAAAGCAATAGAGTTTATGTGCATTGTTTTGGTATTAGAAGATTTTGACCGACATCTTGTTTTGGTAAAGTGAAGAGTCAGTCAGTGTATTTAAGGAGCGGATTTTTAGGGAAGATACTGCATCTTTCACACAGTATCTCCATATGGAAATGCTGTTTAATCCCTCCTCCTCCAGAGGAAAGTAGGACAATTTTTGTAATGCCCTAACCAACTTTAAGATTAGAGTATAAGCTATTATTATTGTTTGTATTTTGTGGAGAAGGCATTTCAAATGCCAGTATATAAAAATAGAATAAAACTATGTCATTGAGCTGTGAAAACACCATAAAAAACCTGAACAGACCACGTCTTTGACCTAGCTGTCAGTCTGCAGAAAATGTCCAGTAGAAAGTAAGACTGAAATAAAAATCCTTATATTTTATCAGAAGAGAGAGTGCTGGGGTGGTACTTAGTTATTATGTTTCATTTGACTGTAAACAAACAGAAACTGTACCTGAAATGGTAGCTTCCTTCTCTTTGGCCAAATCCACTTCCTGGTACAACACATATTCCGGTCTCTTCCAGAAGTTTCGTGCAATAGAACATATCAGGTGCCATTTTGTGAGCCTAAGGGAATGGATGCTTTGGAATTATTGAAGTGAAAATATTCCAAATATATAGAATTTCATGATCGCTTTTCTTCCCGAAACCTTATCTTACATTGTGAGTTCCTTATTCTGTTTACTAAAGAAGATGAAGAACACTGCTAATGGGACACCTCACACCGTAAGTTAACAGTAACTTCATGGAGGAATACAGCCTAAGAAACTACACAATACACTTGCTTCAAAAGAAAGGTTTTAGATAATTTTGTTTTTCTCCTTGACTTGCTTGTAACTTTTTGTCAAAAGTCTCAAAATTGTACTTAAAAAAATCTAAGCCACTGACATTTGACGAGATGAAATTAATTTGAGAGCTGTGTGTTCCAGTTCTGTTGCCAGTTACTATTTTTTCCCCCTTTATTATATGCTGACTAGAAAATCCCTTGATTAATAACTGTGGAAGTTCTTAAATACATGCAGGTTATATTCCTAATCAAATCATCAGCTGGAAACCAGCCCTATTTTCATCCTCAGCTATGCTGATAAAATTCCCTTTAAAAAATGAATATTACACATTAGATAATAGAGATCTATTTAGGAACAAAACTGCTTGTCATTTAGTAATATAACTTGCTGACCCAAACCCTGGAAGGCATTGTACAGAAATAAAATTTGTAAGGAAACCTCCCTCCCTCTTTGCCACGCTTGCAGAATGGGACTTCTTTCGCAGGGTCAGCAGCGCCCTGCCATGCACCGTCCCCGTCACACATGCTGGCCTCCCTAACCCAGGTGTGGGCAGTGGTTGGGAATTTGCACAGGTCTGGCTATGCCCGCCCTGTGACTTCATCTGTTCAACACTAACATGCTTGGGTAACTTTCTCCACCTGGAACCCTTACCACTGTGATGAAATGCTCTGTTTTGTTTTCTTCTCTTAAAATAAAAGTCATGCTATGTTTAGGATCATGCTATGTTTAGGATCATACGTAGTCAATGAAGTACTGCTTTTGGAACTTCATGAGCTATCTCTGGAATAAAAATTCGTCGCTGGAAGCAGCAGGCACAAGTGTGTGAAGGTTAAAATGGATGGGGATAAAAATGACTGACTGACCTTTGCTTCCTCAATGGCTTTGGAAGGAATAAAGATCCGTGGGAAAGCATACAGAGCGCCTTGAAGTGGATTGCAGTGAAATCCTGGTACTTTGTTAAACATGTCTTCTGTTAGTTTGGCTTTTTGGGCAAGATTGTTCAAAACAGACTCCTTCTCCTGTTTAAAATGAAATTGTTCAGTTTGACATATTTGAAGTGGCAATAAAAATGCCAGAGAATACTACAATGCCTCAAGAAGCCTTCCCTGAAATAAGTGCTTTTAGGACTCTGCTGAGCTATTAGAGCAAATGATGTTCTAATTCCAGTTATACTCTTAAAAATGGCAGTGCCTTAGCAGGATACAGTTACAAGCTGTTGTAGATAGACAGTAACCTGCAGAATCATAGAAGTCTTGATCTGCATGCCCTCTTCTTACATTCTTCCTTCTGAGCATCTACTCTTGGCTGTTTTTAGAGACCATGTTAGTTGATCTTTTGATCTGCATCAATACTGTAATTTCCTAGGCCAGAGTCAGTTTCATCTTTACATGTATGTATACTTTAATACAGAATACCATGGTGTTCAGTATAAAGAGGCACTGGATACCTGAGAACAAGGCTGATTTTACAACTGTTTTTGGACTCAGATCCCTCTAAAAGCAAATCTTATTTAGTAATTCTTTTGTCATGCTAGACACAGGAGAAGAGTTGAATTTATCAGCAATAAACCTGATTTGATAACGCCTTCTTAGCTTGTTTTGGCTTCTAAAGAAAGGAACCATGAAAGGAATAAAAATATTTTTAAAGATGGTCATACTGAGTTAATTTAAAATACCCTGCATAGTTCTAAAAAATTGGTGTTATTACAGGATTGTCCAGGAAGAAAGAAGTCTGGTCTCTGTGCCTATTTTGCGTTCAGACACTCATGATAGCTTTAGGAACCTAAAGGTTTTGAGCAGTTTGTTAGAGCAGAATGTGTCTTTGCCCGTGGTAGGATGGTTGGAAAAAGATCTTTAAGGCTCTTTCCAACCCAACCCATTCTGTGATTCCTGCTTTTATTCTATGAAAGGTACAAAGGAATAAGCACGTTATTGCTGACCTTTATAAACTGTGAATAAGATTCTTCTCCAGGTACTGGAGGATTCACTACAATATCCATTGCTGCTTGTCCCGAGACTGGAGGACAAATGCGAACAGAAAGCAGCTTAACAAGCTGTCCTTTAATTTCTGGGTGCAAGTTAAGGACCTCCATGTAACCTCCTCTGTAGCCACATCTGTGATTAAAGTGAGCAGAAAAGATCGGTTAACCTCAAGTATATACATACTGGGAAAGTAATGACAATAACTGCAGAAGTGCAAAGACAATTAACGAGGATCTTACAATATGTAACATACAGGTTGTTGAAACAGCTGCTCTATTGATAATGCTTTAAGATGGAACTAAATGGTATGTCCTTCAGCCCTAGTATCCCATACAGAGAAAATCATGTACGTGTAGCTTCCCTGTTAGGCAAGTTAATGATTATCTTGGATTGTTTGCTCTTCAGAACAAGAGCATATGGCTGTAGCAGCATTCATTTAATCAGAAAATTATTTTTTTCCCCTCACTTCCTCCCCAAAACAACCAAACCCAAACATTTGTAATATCAAAATGTCCCAGTGGTTCTTGAGCTGTTCCCTTGAATGTTGGAGACCTTATCTTCCTTTATCACAGGTCTGGTTTAGGACTGTAGAATTTCACCTTTGTGGAACTGAGGCATTAGATGTCTGAAATAAATACACTTATTATTCAGTACTTTGAAAACCAGTGAACTAATCCATTCCTTTGTGCTTTAAATGCTTCTTTCCCTTTTCTTAATAGCTTTTAGTTAAAATTAATAGAAGACAGTGGATTACCTTCAGGTCACAAAATGGCTGTCCAACCAGATTAATGAGGAAGATGAAATTTAAAAAAAACAAAACACAACTAAAGCAGACTTACTCGCCCATGTATCCCTTAGAGGTGGAGTGAAAAGAGGCCAGCTCAACATTGTTATAGTACTCGGGTCCCATCTCATACAGAATCTTTTTGAAAGAATGAAACTGGCATCCTTCAGAGTATACATTGTCCTGGTAAACCTGAACAGTCAGAAGACATTAATGTGCTCTGTTCCCCCAACTAAAGATAAAAGACGGCCTTTTAGAGAGCCAGATCTGAACTGAAGAAACAGTGGTAACACTCAAAGCCACGAGAAGACACAAGGTTCTTTGTTAATTAATAGTCACTGTAATGATTATCTCATGTGGCCATACTTAGTAGTTTAGCCTTTGGAAGAACTGCTTTGTATAATTTAACCGTTACTTGTATATTTAAATTGATTTTCCTTCTGTTTCTTTCATTTGAAATGGGTCTGTGTATCACACAGGTTTTTAGGTCAGTTCCTCCTTGTGTCTCCTGGCTTGTCCCCCCTATGTTTTCACTCTAGTTCAAATCCAGATCAAACCATCTCATATTAATCCTCTGATATTAAGAATCTTGCATGTTTGTTCTTGTCTTAATATGACAACAGAGAATGTGTTCCCTGTACTTAAAAAATACCAGTATCATACACAGAACAAAATTACACTTCATATGCATACTCTTAGCTATGCTTTTGAGAGAACAGAATGTTCCATTACCTCATCAGCCAGAAGAAAAAGTTTCTCTTCCCAAGCAAAGTGTATCACATCTTCAATGCATTTTCTGCTCTGCACCTGTCCTGTAGTTTGATTTTTAAGGTGAGAAGGAAGTTAGTGGAGCATATATACACAAATATTTTTGTCCAGACCTGGTTACACTACTAGCTTTTTAATAAGATAACCCTCTTTCTCAGAAAAGTGCTATTGAATTTTAGAATTCAGTTCACTAAGTGTGCAATTAAGGAACATTTTTGGAAGAATTATGGTTCAAGGTACCTTAGTCTATCACAAGCAAAGGAAGTGTAAGATACAGTAATCAATAACTTATTAAGAGTATTCTGTGTATAGTTGATGATATGGAATACTCACATGCATGATGGTTAAGTGGGAGCTATTTTCTTACTAATTAACCTCAGCTACTGAAAAAACTAAATCCTTCTGCAAGAAGGCAGTGGTTGCCACTGAGTTCAGAATATATCTGTATTCTTTGCCTCTCAGAGGCAGGGTGCTACGGGCCCTGTCAGAGACAAGAGCTTTGATGAAGACCAAAAGTGACTGAAACTCATTCCACAAGTCTGCAAAAGCTCAGTGGAAGCAGTGGCTTCGGGAGGGATCCAGTGAAGTGAAGCTGCTCCCTCCTCTATTCCCAAATCCCTGGAGTTCCACGGTACTAAAAATGTTTCTAAAAGTATGACATACTGTGTGACTTAGAGCACTGATGTCTAGAATTTAGCTTTACATATTTGATATGTTTAGGATTTGCCTACAATGTCAAATGAAAGAGGAAGTAAAAAAAATATTGGTCTTAAAGCCCATTCATTTAACAAAATTTCTATAGACCTGTGGGATTTCCAGGGTTGATGATGCACAGGACTTTTGGATTGCAATATGCCTTAGCTTCATTCAAGGAACGGCGAAGTTCGTTCACATCTAGAGCCCAACAATTTTCTTCATCCAAATAGTAGTTCACCTGGATAGCAGCTAGTTCAGAAATGGCTGCTGAATACAAGGGATATTGTGGTATAGGGATCATCACTCCTGTTCGGGATTTTCCACCTCCTGAGATCAGGATCTTTAAAATTGTCTGGGAAAACAGTAAAAAAAAAAAAAAAGTCACACACCAGAACTAATAGTATACTCTAGAGTAAGTTCCTGATCTTTCTTCTTAAAAAATCTGGAGGTCAGGTAGATTTTGATTCTAGAAGCATAGCAATTTTCTCATATGCAAGGGCATTTATTTGTTTCAAATTGTTACAGGCTGAGTGAGGGTGGTCTAACTCAGCTTAATGGAGTTCCTTTGCACACCACGGCTTCTGAAGAACATGTCTGTGCCTGATCAATTGCAAAGTTTAGGCAAAACATTCTGAGCACAAAGCGAGAGGGAAAGTTGGAAACGGGAATATCAAGATCATGATTTTTCTACTGTGCCCAGTTGTAGGCAAATAAGCCTCAGCTAGCTGTCGCTTGTTGTCTTCCACTCGTTTTATCCCACAAAACCAAAGAGGCCAATAAATACAAGCAGAAATTAGAACTGAGGCCCGTGGAGGCTCTCCTTTGGCACAGAGACCTGTTTTAGATTAGGAGCAACTGTGGCCAGGTACCAACAAGTAATAGAAGAGACCAAAAGCCTGCATGTCTTGGGATGGAAATCTGATGTATCGTATGTAGTTATATGTATACAGTTATACATATACAGACAGAAAAGTAATGCTTGTGCTAAGGTCAGTCCAGAGGATTTACCTTTGCCCATGGGCTGTGTGTCTGTGTGTAGGCTTCTTCTATGTGAATTAAATAAAAGAGCACAAGTGGTGCTGGAAATGGAACTATTTCTTGCCTTTATAATCAAGAGAGAACTCTGAAGTACAGATGCAATCAAAACAACATGCTTAGCAACATGTAATTAATAGTGTAAAACCATAAAAAAACATCTCTTCAGATATAGCAACAGTATCTTTCAAGTTTCTTATTGGTTCTAGAACAAAATCTGCCTCTTGGTGCTTCTCATCACATACTAACTCAGCTGATTTATAATCAACGTAATTTTGTACCCACCATTAGTTTAAAAATACCAGTATCCAAAATGTATAATTAGGACCAAATGCAAATTAAAAAACTAACACCCTCTGTCCCTCAAGTTATGAAACAGTAATTGTTTTATCCTTGGAAGTACTAAATAATGAGGCTCATTATACTGCTGGCTGTTCATCGCTGGTGAAATCAAATAACCATAGTACAGGTTTGATATGCTACACTGCCATTCCTCACAAGCTGCCAGTGTAACACTTGGTGTCATAAACTCAGGACAGACAATTCACTAAAGACATCTGGAAGATTGTGCATGCCAGAACGTTGTCATACTGAACTCTGCCACTAGATGTCATTAAAAAAAAAAAAACAAACTTGCACAAAAAAGCTATAAAAGGCAGCCTTAATAAAAGTGAAGAAAGTTGTAGCGTCAGTAAATCTGTCTGAATAAAGGAAAAATCTGACAGAGTCAGTTATTCCTGTCTTAACTGAGGACCATCTTTGAACTTTGGTTAAAGCCACAACCTGAAGGTTTTTCCCAAACAAGCTGGCTACCAAAATCAATCTTTAGCATTTTCATTGGCATTGATCTGCACTAGCAGAGACATTCTGTCTTTTCTCTGCCACTGACTAATACTGTCTAATATTCAGTGGTTATGTGTCTTAACCACTGAGGACACCATTATTTAGTCTGAATGGCCTGAACCTCCTAAATCTATAGTTAGGCACCTAAGCAGTTTATACTCCCTTTACAAAAGGTATGAGTTAATGTATAGTAAGAGACTTTGTCTCCATGTGCCTGTTTCTTAGCTGTCATCTTACATCCACATAATTAGATGTACTGGATATCCATTTAATGTGACTTCAGTATCTGCTAGATCAAACTTAATTTTAACACTTACAGTAATACCGTCACTTGCCCCCGTGGTAAGATAGATGTTATCTGGATCTGCAGGAACCCCTCCATCTCTTCTCTCAATATATGAAGCAACATCTTCACGGATGCAATTTATACCTTGACTGGCACTGTAAGACCCTATGAAAAGTGAAGAAAGAGAAGAGAATTGAGTGCAATGAACATTAGATTTTCTGTTTGCTAGCAAAACTCCTGAGGTAGCACTGTATGAAGTAGTTTATACGTATAAGGGCTTTGGATTTATTTTTTTTCCCAAGGATTAGGAAAGGGAGTTAGTTTGTTCATAAAGCAAAATAATTAATTTGGAATTAGACAAGTACAACAGGTATCACTAAAACACAAAAATAATATTCTGTGTTGGTAAAAGTAGGATTTAAAGGCTATTTTGCAAACAGTAATCTAAATTTTACTGTCTCCCAGTTGTTGTCTTCATGTTGAAAACCACTTCAGAATGTCAACCAACACCTATTTTAGTAATGGGAACAAGGAACAGAGGTAGCATATGCAAGAGAAAGGAAGATAACTTCTTCAAATCCATGACAAAAATAAGATTTCTATTTGCAATATGAAAATAATATACCATTTCTCCCACAGTCTGAAACCAAAAAAACCTTTAACTGCTTCTCTCTCCTCCTACTACATCTCCCACAACTGCTTTTCAGTTACTTGCAGCAGAAGTATTTAGGATCACCGCAGTCTAAAAGCCTCATGTGCAGTTTGCAGAACACAACTAGTAATCTTAATTAAATCAAGATGGTTGGCTGCCTGTGCGCGTCGTTGCTGAGCATGTGTAACAAATAAAGAGTAAAAGTAAGCCTAAGCCAAGGTGAGGAGTGGAGTCAAGCTCTGAAGCTGAAAGACTGATGGACAATGAAGTGACAAGTGTACATCTAACTTGAACACTGTCATGAAGCTGCAGAATCTTCTTTGCTGTTGGGTGAAGTGGAATAATTGTGCCTGACTGAACTCTCATCTCTCAGTTATATGCTAGTAGTCTGCCTGATAACACTTACCTGAAAGCGTGATTTATAAAGACAAAGAGCCTTTGCAAGTACAGCGCAATTGCATGGGACAAAATGGCAATTCAGGGCACAAAGTTCTCCCATGTCTTAAACGTTTACTTTTACAGGACTATAAGTTAAATTTGGTCTATACATGGGTCTTTGACCACAGCTAGAAAGCTGCTGTTAAAGTAGGAGAACAAACCTAAGCTGCCATTCTGTCTTGTGCTCTGTTGCGGGCTGAGTCTCATGACTCCATGAGGATATATAGAAGACCTGAATTCAATTTTCAGGTCTTCTACACTTAATAGTACTCAAAGGATGGCTTTGACTAGAACCTTGTTTGTGCTGTGGGATACAAATGAATAAACCCAACCCAAAAAGCTGCATGTGCATATATTAGATATTTTTATATATAGGAGATAATGACTGGAAAGATATATTATCCTACAAGCAAAGGAAGTGATATCAAAGGAATCCCAGAGTATTTGAACACAACAGAAGCTGAGGGCATGTCTGAGTCTTTATAGAACATCTGAGAGTAACAAGACTCAATACTATGAGTACAGTTTTGCCAAATGAATGTTCATTGGCAGTGAGGTTATTCTAGTTCATATCCAGAGGTCAAGACTTTCGTACTAACTTTGCAGTTTATACATTTAAATAGGCCAGTGTAGATTTGTGTACAACGCTGCAAATAGCTTGACCATCTGTAATGGAGCCACTTCTGTGCTGGAAATAAGAGTTTATTAGAACATAACACAGCTACATGGACGGATCAGGTTTTGACCTTTTCTTTCTTCAGACTACCAGTGAAGTGATAGGAGTAACTTCCATTCCGCTGCACATCCATTTGCCTCAGACTGCATGTTTATGGAGCGCTGTGCAGATGATAATGAGCAACTGAAACCAAGAGGAGGGGCACATATGTGGTACTGGAGACAGAGAGGGTGGAGAGAAAGCAAAAACCAGGGCAGTACATCAGTGAGGCCTACAGTGGTTTTAGTTTCCAGGAATTCAGAGGGGCAGTTGTTTTTCATACATACCATGTCAGGAAAAAAATAATTTCTACTCCAGTTGTTTACAGAACTCCAATTTATCCATGAAATTAAAAGAGTTATTCACAGTGATCATCCTATTTGAATATTGCAACTGTTTCAGGCTTACATCCTTAGCATCTGCTGAGCTAAGGCAAATTACTTGAAATATGTCATCTTCTGCTGAAAAGGGGATTTTGCACAGAGTCGACATATTTCTGAAGTATCATGCAAGGCTGAATTCCTTTAATTTCACCCCAGCATGGGGCCAAGACCTAGCATTCTGAGAGCTCTTACTATATCCCTGAATTTGAAAATCACTACAGAGAAAGATTAAGGCAAAATTCAAATGCATCCCTAGTAACTCCTCAATGATAACTTGTACTATGTAGATTAATTGTTCCAAAGTAAGCCAGGAAAGGAATTCATGCAGCTACAGGAACTTCTCAGTTTTGATCTGCATATAGAAACAAAGCCAGTGAAAAAATGCGAAGATAAAATACATTTTGTATTAGGCTATGTTGTTATGAATAGTCCAAGGCTGAAATACTGCTAATGTAACCACTATTTAGGCTTTGTTTAATTTATTAGGTTTCACAGCACCTACTCTCAAGATGTGCCAGTGCACATAGGCACTACAATCACAAAGATTAAGAAATAGGCCAATTACTCTAATACATGCTCTGAACTGCCACTTTTAGTCTGCCTGAAGGAAGGTAGTTAAATGTGCTGAATTCTTTGCTATACCCAACAGCTGTAGCACTATCTGCAGAGTAGAAATTCTAGTGGCATTTCCCGAGTACAAGTAGGCAGTAGAGTTGCTAGATGATAAAGAATTTTGTCTCTTCCATTTCCCCTCTACTAAATCTGCAAAGTTTGTACTTATTTATGTGTATATGATATGAATATTCTTCATTCTTTAGTTCTTCCAAGGGTTATTTTACCTTGGAGAAATAGGGCTTTGACATCTTCAGCCAAAACTATCTCAGCTAACTAAAAAGCTACCAGCTTTCAGCTGTGAAAGCATTATTGCCTGTGAGTTTCTGATCCCCAGTTTATATCTGGGCTGATGGCTCAAAATTGAAATACAGGACTGTGAACTGTACCAGCTGAGGTGGACATACGTTGTTTGTTGAAATCATCATTACAGTAGAGTCCTTGGCAGAGAAACATCTAGATGATAAAAGTGTAAACAGCCCTACTTAGACGTAGCAGGAGACATAGCTGTCAGAGCCCAGGGTTAGCAGATGTCCAAAACCAGTTAACAAAGCTTCATTAGTACTCTCTGCCACCTACTTTTCTATTACAGACAAGCTCAGCTTATGCTATTTAGGCTTATGCCTAGATGTTACCGAGGTGAGTGCTCCTCTGTAACTGTATAATCCTCATCTTGTCCTCTTCTGTGACATGTCTCATCAAAATTTTGCACTGTTGGCCACTGCTTGTCAGTAGGCAACACTGTGAACTCTCCCCCTATCATGTAGCCCTAGACCATCTCCAGTTTGTCTTGTAATCATATAAAACATGATTAAGAAATTCCAGCGTGGCAGATACTAAAACTACCTTTTTTGACTCTAATACCAACAGGAGCAACTGAAATAGACACTTACCTAAGCTGTTTCCTCCACAACCCTGCAAGATCCGTCTGGCTCGCTTCTTGGCATCTTCTGGAAAACTTGGGCTGTCCAACAAGTTGGGGTATGTACACAGTGCCACTACCTAGAGTGAGTGCCAAGAAAATGTAAATTGGTGCTAATGGTAAATGGTTATTTTAAGTTGGTAATATTACTGTTAATTTGCCTTGGAAATGAAGATCACAAATACTAGTTAATTTAAAACAAAGGTTATTGATGAAGAGTTTGCAGTTGTTTTTTTAAGGGTAGTGCTTACAGAAGTGAAGAAATTTCACTGGGTTCCAAGCTCTGCTGACAAAAATAGTTATAGAATTATTAACTGTTTGTATTACGGTGAAAATTGGAGTCCAAGTGAGCTATGCCTAGTGCAAACACAGTAAAACACAGTTAATTATTCGCATGTTACTCTAAACATCTCTATCACCCACTTTTTGTGTTTTACCAGCTCACTTTATTGACACGAAATCAACAGTTTAAATATGGAGTAGAAGCGAGAAATATTAACAAATTTTGAAGTCCCAGTTGCATGTTCTATTAATCCTTCCTCAAAATAACTTCTCATTATTACTAGTTTGAATTTGTGGGAAATATTTAATTAAAAAAGAAGTGCTGATGTAGAACATAGTAAAAGTAGAAACATGACCTAGCAGAATTAAGTTCATGAAGGAATTTAAGACACACAGAATCTAGAGGTCTTACTTGAGATCAGCTTAATTTGTTCCAGTCTCTCTCTCATTTTTATGCTTACATGGTATAATATGTATAGGCTGTTGTCATGGGGAGAAAGGATTTCCCACGTACCCAGTACTGTCTTTAACAACATCAGATTTAAATAATTTTTAAGAAGCTCCGGTCCTCCTAGCTTGCCGACAGTTTGCTGTATGGCTCGACTTAATAATCTCATCACCTGGACCCCAGTGTGATACAGCTTCAATTTGTTCTCAGACTCTCTGAATTTACATTATTATCGACTGAGGATAATTACATGTGTGTGTGAGGCATGCTCAGTAAATAGCATAATATAAGTTTTAAACCTTGCTTGTGTTTTAGGAATAATACGCAAATGTGGATTCTGTTGTAGTCTTTCCTAAAATTTAACCTACCAGTTAGCTCACCTGAGGTAAAACATGCAAAATCAGCAACAGTACAACTAAGTTGCACCCAACTATGTGCAGATCTTAAAGTATACTATCAGATGAAGAAGGACATTTGCTTTTTTCTTTGAAAACAACTACTTTCTTTTTCTCGTGTGTTATCTGTAACGAATGTGCTGACTGATAACATAGGAGAAGTGGCAAGAGAAAGTATGGATGGGGAACGATCTGAAAAGTAAGGAGAGTTACTGTGTTGAAAGAGGACACTCAGCAAGCAAGGTACAGGACTTTGTCTCAGAAATCAAATTTGTAATTATTTATGAAATAACTATTTGAAGTCTAAGTGTGTCCAGGGAATCATTTATACTAATACACACATCAGAGAGATTTTAAGGCATTCTCAGTAATCTAACAAAAAATCAAGAATAATATTTTATAATATTCTTACCTGACGGAGGAAGGTGATTGGCCTCTGTCCCATTGCATGTGCATCTCCAATGTTGGCTTTAATTACTTCAGTAAAAGGTTTTTTTATTCCCTAAAAAGACATCATTCACAATGAATTGTTAGGTCTGAAGTAGCTGATAAAGAATTCATCTTTTTTGGTATCAGTTATATGCTTGTAACTAAACAGTCTCTAATCTCAGAACAGACGGAGTGTTTAATGTAAAGCTTAATGCATTTCTTATACAATAGTGCCAGTAAATCTTAAATGCTTTACAGAAGTGATGCTGACTGTGACACATTTTTAAATGATAGGCTGGCTTCTTTTTTTTTTTCTGCTAGCTACAAGTAAGAGATTGACTTGCCTGGAAACTACATGTTGAAGTAGAAAATATGAAAAAGAGACATTTTGAGTTGTCAGAGCCACTCGTTTGATACACCTAAGGGAAGGAAGGATTAGTCAAGAAGCTAAAAAATTTTGAGGACATTTGAGAAATCCAACAACAAAATATTCCTCAAGACTTTTAGTAATTTAGAGTAGAAAGAGTAAAGATACTGCTTGCTTATTTTTCTATTTAGATTAAATATTCATTGTGTGATGACCCCACTTTTCCATATACAGATGTTTTACAAAGTATGTCATAGAGAGGCTCTATATGATAAACAGCAGAAGTGCTAAATAATCTCCAGTTTCCTAATCTCTGAAATCTGAACAGTCATTTTTCCTATGAGAAGCTGAATACCTCATGAGAACTGAAGGAAAACAGTTCACAAAGGTAGACAAGCAATCACAGCTCTTTAAAAAGCAAAATAAAAGAAGATAAGAAAGGCAAGGTAGAAAAAAAACCACCATTGATTTAAAAAAAAAGAAAGATTAACTGAAAGTAAAGGCCACTATGACAAGATGAATAAATGACATAGGCAAGAACAAATTTATAACTTTTCTAGTGTATATTTAAGTGTGAAAGCTAGTAGGGAGGCCTTATAACAGTGACAGAATTTTCACGTGGACTAATGAACTGCAAAATTAGACCAACTGGTTTTCTGTACAAAGTTATATATAACAAGCTGCTCTGGCTGTGGACTGAACTCATAAAATCTCTTCCTGGCCCATGTCTTTACAGTAAGTTACTGGCTTTCAATATAGAACGTGGAGCTGGCAAGCCATAACTAATTTTTGCTTTTATACCATGGATTATGTGTTGGAATTCAATGACAGACAAGCAGCCAGATGTGCAAAGATAATAATAACTGAAATATTTGTAGTCACCAGGGACACAGATTCCCAAGTATGCCCAGATTTGGAGGTTTACAACTGCATAATGTGGCTGAGAGGTTATGTGATAATGTGATTTAAATCCCCACTACAGATCTAGTCCATGATAAAACTGATGGCATTTAGGTTTTTCTTTTGAAATGAAAAGGTAGTTAGAAACAGCATTAAAACAAGACAATTTGGCTTATGTGATCCTGACTCGGGTCAATTTTATATGGCCCTAAATTTAGCAGGAATTGAAAAAAAAGTTCACTTACAGTAATTGAAAGTGACACACTGACACCATCAAGTCTTTTGCTTTTATGTTTGCTGACCTAAATGAGTGCTGAAACAAGAGTTTTATTTCAATCTTAAATAGAGAATTAGGAATAGGAGTGTCAGATAAAGATTACAGTTATCTGAGGCTGAAGTTTAGCATTTTATGAGAAATGCAAAAAGGTAGAAATAGGTTTTCTTCAAACCATTTGGGGTCAACTGATAGCACAGCATTGTTTCATTCTAGTTTGAAAAATAAGCAGGAAAAGAAAGAAACATGTAGGAAAACAAATTCAGTTGGTGTGAAATTAAGAAAAATGTCCACAAATTTTGATTGCATTTGGTCTTTCTTACAGCAAACTGAATCAGTCTCATTGGATTTACACAGTAATAAAAATGTGTTAAGGAATGAGGGATGCCTTAACTTGGGCAGTCTAAAAATTATAGGAGTTCTCAGCAATAATAAGACCCTGTTTTACCAGAATTACCCTGTTTTGCCAGATTAAAACCAGAACAAACCAACCCCCTAAGCACATAAATATGTTATGTTAGACACATTAGACACATTTTTACACAAAAATACTATTGCGATTTGCAATGATAAATATTTGATTCTTTTGTTACTGAAATGCTGAAAGATACCCTGCATTTCATAATGTACTTTTGGAGTTTTTACAGTTGTACAGCCTTTACAACAAAGATAACAGATGTCTTTGGCATTGTGTCAAGTTTCTTCCAAACAATGCTGAGCTTTCAGTGTTTATGTCATCCTTGCCTTTGGCCATCAACTGCAAGTATGTAATCATCACCTGCTCTTCTACCTTTGCTACTAAAATGATTGATCTGGAGAAAATAGCAAAACATACACAACAGTTACCTTACTGTAATATCTTCGTAGAGAAGGAACCATTCGGTTTTCTGTGTTGTACATACTGTTCCCGTATACCTGCTTAAAGGCCCATGGTCCTCTTGACTAACTTGTATTTCTTGATCTCAGCTACAAGAGCTCTGCCCTTTTTATCTTTCGAAAGAGAGATGCTTTTAAGTACGTGGGGCTATTGTCTTCCCTAACAGTGAGTTCATAGCAGTTGTTTAGAACTGTCTTCATGAGCTTCACTATATCCCCTCCTAGCAAAAACCAGAAAAAATTGCTAGGACTCTTAGGTTTTTTTCTCATCTTTTTTTTCTATTACTTGATTTCCAGTCTTCCTATGGAAAGAAGGAATATGAGAAGTTGCTCAGATTTAGTTTTGATTCCTCCAGAACAAAAAGTTCCACCTTACCATTTCAGAAAGAAGGAACAGGAAACAGGCAAGAACAAGTGTCAAATGCCAATGAGTCAAAGTTTCAAAGCACAGGTATTGGAAGCTGGCATCAAGGGAAGTCTAGACCGTGCCTATGACTCTGCAGATGAGTTCAAGGTGAAATTCTACTTAAATCCTTAGGACAGAGTGGCATTCGTCACTGGTTACTTGTGTCAGGATTTCTCCTGTGGTGATGGTGCTGCTGCATGTGGGTATCCAAGGGAAGGTTAATGTCAAATACATTTTGAAGATCTGCGAAGAGATCTACGTGAAAGGAGGAAGTGTGAATGCAATGTTAAGAACCTCAACAACAGGCTGTAGAACAGCAGTAAAAATGCTGCAACAGGACTTAGTTTGTTAAGGCAAGATTTATTTCACGGCAGAAGGCTAAGCAGTCTTTGACCATGTCAGCCACATGCCTGTGCTGAGACAATTTAAGGTCCTAGCAAGCCAAGGAACACACAGGGGGAGCAGAAACTAGGCCATTGGAGTTGTTTTGCTTGCTTTTAGTGATAGAGAGCTGCCACCCCACCCTGCTCATGTTATTGCTCTCTCTCTCATTTCCCCCTCCTCTCGTATTCTCTCTCTCTCATAACTCCTCTCCCTCTCCAGGCAGGCTTTCAGGGTGTGTTCTAGAGGCAGTCTGACTGAATTGTAACTGGCCTCTGCCAGCAGGCAGAGATTTGGAAAAGGGAAGCTTGCAGAACAGGAGCTCTAACAACAAACTAAGGAGCACTAAATACCAGACTGGTATTCAATTCTGCTGAAGAAGGTATGAACCACATTCAGGGAGGAAAACCAATCCCCAGCCCTGCAAAACGACTGCTACGGCCTTCTGCCTTTGATGGCACCTCACGCTGTCCTAAAACCATGATTCATCTTCATCTTGGGACAAAGCCTATCTTCTGCCATTCTTTCAAAATTGTTAGCAAAGGCACTAATTATAGTAGCCATTTTTAAAGCTGAAGAAGCCATCCTGCACTTTGAAATTCAGACGTAAAGCAGAAAATATAAAAATGTGTTACGTTTTTTCCTGTTGCTATCTTCTTGATAATGAAAATGTTTTAGTGGAATAAAGGAATCTTCCCAGATATGGAATTTGTGCTTTGGAAATCAGTTCCTTCAGCAACTACTTATGTGATTTTCCTTTTCTCAGAGGGAAGGCAGTATTTTAAGAGACCAGATGAAAAGCCTCTGAAACCTGAAGCACGTCAGACAGGATTATTCTAACAACTCTATCAGTGTTTTAAGAATCACACAAAGTTGGGAGAAGTGATTTTCATATGTGAACCAAAATTCATTGGTGTAGAGCCAATACAAATCTTTACATAGTTAACTAGGTTTGGAGAAGCTTCCCCTTCCCCTAGACATCCCCACAGCCTCAAGAAGCCCAGCAGGTAAGAAGTACAGTATGAAATTATGAGCTATCTCTCACCATGCATAAAATGTTGGGGGAATTATTTGATCAAAGAAATTATATGATGCCAGAACATACACTATCCCAAAAAACTAACATGAAGGCAATGCACTGCCAGGAGCTAGTTTGTGTCAGGAGTTTTGGTATGCCTGGAGGTTCCCTTTACAATGGTACCATCCAAGAATGTTGGGGCGTTGCAAAATAAAACTGTGCCCAGAAAGAGTAAAGAAGGGTGCAAACTGACCTAAAGCTGTCTTTGCTGAAGTCTTCAGCAAATTTCAAAGGAAAACCCTCAGTCTTTAGAGAGCCTTGTGTGATTTGGATTTGATAATGGCAATAAGAAAGAATTAAAAGGGGTTTCCTTGAAGAGGTCATTAAAATGTGAGGTGCTTTTAATTCCAGAAGAACACTATGGTACTTCAGCTATTTGTAAATTCCAGAATTTGTCCCCTCTTGGCTGCTCCTCCCTGATTCATTTTTATTGCCATTGCTTTGTGCCTCCTCATGATGGTTATCAGGCAATAACATCAGACTATGAAACATTAGGCTATTTCCTTAGCACAGGCCAAGTCTGGTTTTGCTGTGACTTGCACAAGTAAGCTGTATAATAATAGAGCTGGGAAAACCAAACATTTTGGCATAGCTGGGATCTATGCTGTAGTAGCCAAGTCGCTTGTGTTTTTTTTTTTCTCCTTGACAGGGCCAAGAAAGTATTACCCAGGGATGCTTAACTAATAGGGACTTGAAGGCCTGAATTAGCACTCCAATCTTTTTATTAAAAGAGCACACAGCAGAAAAATAAACCTGACCTGCTTACTGCAGAGTAAGGCTTTGATTCTGTGTTATGCATGTGTAATTCAAGCTGACATAAACTGTTGTTGGAAGGAAGAAGAAGGCGAATTCTGGATTTTTACTTCAAATAGCAGTGATGACTTGCATGCCCCCTAATATCAGATGAGAAAATCGGTAGGGCTGACCACTAAGTGGCAGGTCTCATGGAGGGATTACAGAACAGGAGTTGTCCTCAAGTTACTTTTGCCTTATACATTGTTCGAAGTGCATTTGCATTCAGAAATTTTGCCTGTATGAATAAAGCCCTAGATTTTAATATGACAGTACATTACAGAATTAAAATAATGCTCATAAGAAGGAGATTAGACATTAGGACCCTCTTAACTTGAAGACTGGGAAAGGGCTATTTTGGAATAGATTTTGCTACTGTATTCAACAAGAAAAGATCAAATAACTGGATCTTGTGGACTGTATGCTTCTGAACATATGATTTTAGTAATCGTACTCTTAAAATGGATTTTCTTTCATCCTCATCTGCAGTAGTTTTTGCCCCATTAAAGAACATTGGGTTTACTACAGATTTGCTTCCATATGCAACATGTACAGGCAACTGAGGAACAACAGTTCTGCCTTAATGACGTCAGATGTTCTTGCCTGGAAGACACTTCCTTAGCGTGCACACAGTCACGTATTCAAAGCAGAAAATTATGGGATGGTAATTTAAGTGTAACATCTTTCATTACTGAGTGTACCAGTCAATCTTGTATCTTTTTCTTGGCATGGCAATTTGTGTTTCTGTATGTCATTGTCTAAACTGTATTTTATCTTTCCATAACTCCCAGGGATACAGTCAACTCACATTTACAGTGAAGTCTGGATTCTAAGTCAGAATTTTCTCTATTCAATTCTAAAGCCTGAAGAATTAGTGAAAAAAATAAAAGCTCTACAGTCTTCTAACCAAAATACTTTAGCAGAAGCTGCCTGGGATAATAGCTACAAGAGTAAAAGGGATTTTGGTAGTTTTATTATCCAAACAGAAATGTAGGGAGTGAACTGGTGACTTGGAAGAGTAAACATACAACAGGAACCTATATGCAGTAGTTACAGAAATGAAAAACATGGGCACAGGAAATTAGTGTAAAACCCTTTTACTGTAAATCAGACTACAGTGACTGTTCAGGAAAAATTGGGCTTCAGTGTGTAGAGACTATGTATTGCCATTAAAAACACATAGTTCCACACTCAGTGGCAGAATATTCTAACCACCTGTGCTAATCTGAAGGAACTTTCTGCATGCTACCAATGTATCTCTGCATACCATCCCTCTACCCCTTTCTGCCCTACAATTCTGTTTCAGTAACTTGGAAGTTTTGAACAGGGACCTAATAGTGTGGGACTTACGCCAAGCCAGACACAGTTTCTAGTGTTACGTGACTTGTGGATCCTAAAATGCTGTCTAGTATGCACATGCTTTACAAGTACGTGTAGGCTAACTTAACCTGACATAGAACTTGACATGATGTAAAACCTAAGCAGGAATTGGGGAAAAAAGGAGAGTGTAAGTGGAGGGAGATGTCAGAGTAACAGATAGGAAGGGACTTTCCATAACAAGGTCAGTTAAAATTAGCATGAATACAAAATAGCAAATCAGGTACGTGTGATGCCTGTGGAATGATAAAGCTAGCTTCTTATTACCGATAAAGTAAAAAGAAGGGCTCTGTCCAGAGATGACATTATTCTTGCATTCAGTTCATGTTTAGGCTAAAATTCCTGGTCTCAAATGTAATTAAAGTCAATACTTGTTACGGTGGCCGTCTGTTAGCAAGTCTTAAAAAAAAGGACAGAAAAAATATCTTATTTGTTTGAGTTCTACTGAGAGTGTTATAATTTATTACAATATGCCTGTGCTCTAGCTGGTTTATGAAAGTTTCCAGAAACACCAAGTAAAATGTTTGAAGTCAGTTCTTTTCCCTGTATCACCTTAGTAGGCTAGAATCAGAGGATTATTAGCATTAGCAAGGGGAAATGCATCACTTTTGAAGTATGATGCAATTTCAAAATTATAAAATCATACTCAGAGAAGTTATTTAAGTAAGTAATTTTGCATAAAGATTCCCAGCTGAAAAGACATAATGTAGATCAAAACATCGATTTTCTATGAATACAAGTCACAGGCCAACAAAACTTAGGAAGTCCAAGTACAGCATGTGCCCTACCTGTACTCCTGAGCAATCAGTCTTATTCTGCTTTAATAGAGTATTCTAACTTGTCACTTGCATTGGCTGAATCCTGAGCACATTAGCTGAACTTAATGCCTCATTTTTATTTACTTTTCTAAAGAACTATCCCTTCAGTTGCCTAGTCGGAGACTTCTCAAGTAACATTTTAGTCCTTATTTCTATGGGCACTGTGGAGTTACAGCTGCCGTTGTAATCATTTGCAGATAATATACAAAAGAAGCAAGTGCCAGATAGAATAACAGAGGAACTGCTGTTCACAATCTGAGACAGCAGAACAAAACTCAAAGATGAAAGCTTATATTGTGCAAACAGCTTCAAGTGGCTGTTTTAGTGCCTACACAACAAGCTGTGTAAGTTACACAAGTATGAAGTCTAACTGAATTGAACCAAGTTTAAACAGCGAGAGCCTCTATTGCATCTGATAAGACAATGTCTGCATTTAAGATGCTTTTAGTTTAGAAATAAGCAACCCAAGGGTATCTTGGCAGAACAGGAGAAATGCAGATTTACTAGTAGGTACGTATCGTTGCTTCACCTTTCCCTGCTCTTGCTACCACTAGCCAGTGCAGCACTTCCCTGTCATGCTTTCATGCCTGTGGGAAGCACCTTCCTCATCGTATGTAGTAGAGTTGCTACGGGGCAATCCTTTTGCTGTCAAGTGAAGAGTAACTGTGGGTCTAGAGATGCTGTGGAGCATCACCTTTCTCTGACAACTGCTTCAGCCTCCAGTCCTTAACAGGCAGTGTTAATTCTGCTGGCAGTGGTTGACATAACTCTGTGAGCCAAGGTTGAGAGGGATGAAAAATGTAGTTGTCCAGTTCTAATTAAAAGTAAACAGAGAAATGCCCTTGACCTGTGATTACACAGAAGTCACTTTTAGACTAAAACCCACACATTTAGATAACCTATAATATTTCGGTTATAAGGAACCTAGGTCCTGCTCGAGGCTATATACTTTACCAGACACTTTGATTAAACAATAGAATAACATTATTATTATCAGAAAGGCAAAGAGGGATGAATAATTAGAGCAGTGCAGAAGAAATGAGTGTCTTTCAGCTGCTTCCTTAAGTTGATTAGTGTTCCCTGCAGACACATTGTCTCAACTTTTGCAGTAATACAGTCCTACCCTGGCAACAGGGAGGTTTTTGTTTGCTTTAGTCATCTTAGTCACATGTCTGTGAATGCTGGTAGCCATTGATAATATTCCATGAGACTGGCTCAAGAAAAAAAACTTTTAAATGGAAAATTCCACTTAAGCGGGCACAAAACTGCCATAACAATCTTTTAATAAGGCAATTGGCAGTGCCTTGCTCTTGCTTTTTTAAAAAAATTGCACAGAAGATTATTCTCTCTGCCAGTGACTCAGCTGGTGATTGAAGTAAGCAGGGGAGTTCAGAGGAGTTAGTGAAGATCGTATTATATTTGTTTTGTCAAGTAATATCTCCTGCCCTGTGATGGTAACTTGAAAACAAACATACTCAGTGAGAACACTGGAAAACACACCCACTAGAGAACCTAGTTGCATAAACTCAATGGCACATATCTAAACAAGTTTTAAGGGAAATATCAAACCAAATGTTCTCCGTCACCACTCAGAAGTTTGTAAGTAGAATCCTAAAAAAGAAGGTGGTCGATTTATATCATGCAGAGGGAGCTGAAAACATGCTTCACCTTCTAAAACAAGGGGAACCAAGTAACACGAAGACCAAAGAATTAAAATAATCTCTTCTTATTGGCATTGCTGTAGCACTGTTTTCACTCAAAGCACTTTGCATATATACATCACATTGATCTTGCAGTAATAACGTATTAGGAAGACTTTCTAAAGCAGTGAAGGCAGGAAATAATATTCAAAATCATAGAAAATTACGCATGCCAGATGATAGATTCAAAAGAAAAGTGAGTAATGCTGAGAGGGGAAGTCACGTGAACAGAGCAAACAAAAAGCCATCCCTGAAATGCTAAGGCTTGTGGTTTTGTCTTTTTTTTTTTTTGAATGCTGAATCTTAATATTTAAGAAGTAAGGTAAAGATATGAAAAACAAAGTGTAAGCACTGGCTGATTTGGGGTTTGGGCCAGACCCTCAGGAGGCTTTATTACCCTATCCTCATCCCAGCACTAACCACCTAAAAACTTTGGGCGTTTGTGCTCTGAAGCCTTGTCCTCAGGCACTTCAACTTCTGCAATTCAAAAAAGAGAAGCACGCTCTCAGTGGTCTCCTTAATAAGAATTAGCCTCCCCAGCTCTGGGGAACCCAGCAGCCGCGCAGCGCGGGATGAGCCACGGCCTGGGCAGGGCTGGGTCGACTCGCGGGGTGGGAGAGACCATTGGTGTCAAAGGTGGCTCCTGCCTCGGTGAAGGCCGTATCTCTAAAATCCTCGTGAACGTTTTAAACGCTCTATCAGTATGATGAAAGCTGGTCAGTCACCTTCTTGAATAACACAGAGGACATGGGATTGCAGCAGAGGGTCAAAGTGGCTGAAGAAATGTAAATAACTGCTTCATGGGGCATACTGTGTTTGCCCTACGCAATCAGTGCCTCCAGATAAACAGTAGCGGGAGGGCGGGTTTCTTTGTTTTGTGCCTCTCCCTCCTCG
>NW_009696844.1:0-28316 GCF_000703405.1 Apaloderma vittatum
GCTGAGCTTGTTTAAATTGTTTTTATCCCCTCCAGGCTGCCAAGTGCACGGGCAGGGAGCGTGTCGGCTCTTCTTTTTCTTCTTCCCGCAGGTACGTGGGGGTGCACCTCGTCCGCACAGGTTCGGTTCAAACGTTTCCGCACGTTTCTTGCCCACCGACGCGCAGTCGAATCCAAAAGCTTTGGGGTTAAAACCTCACCGTCAGCCTTTTGGGAAGGGCAGGAGATAAAAGCGTCGGTAGGGGAATGTGTCTGTGACAGAGCTGCCCTGATCTGGAGGGATGAGGCTGTCCCGAATCGCATCAGCAGCGTTTCCCTCAGGGAAATCAATCTTAAAAACCCCTCAGGGTGGTCTGCCTTGGCTTGGGTTTAATTTGTTGTGGGGGTTTTTTAAGTGTTTTTTGTTTTTTTTTTTCCCTTTTGAAAGCTTTCCCCGTTATTTTAAACCACTGCAGTTCTGGTAATGTGCTTCACCTGTTTTGAGTCCCTTTTTGCTCTAATTAATTAGAATCTACCAGCTTGTTTCTGTGATAAACAGGTGCTTGTCCACCTTTGCCTCTTTTTTTATGGTTAATGCCGTTACAACACTTGCCTTTTAAAAAAAAAAAATCTAACCTTTCATTGTATGTAATACATATATTGTATATATACACTATGTATAGCATATAATATACATTATTGTTTTCTGAAATGGGCATTTCATTTACCTACGCCAGTTTCCATAAGTGTTCTCATTTTTCTCTGGGTTTGGAACATGGATTTCTCAGGTGAGGGTGTGTAATGGTTCATTGCAGTAAGAATTTGAACATGTTTAAGAGAAAGAGGTGCCTTGCAGAAGAGGAAGACATAAGATAAGCAGCACTGCAGTACGGGCTACCTAAATGCTGTCATGCAGCAGTTAAAAGGAGCAAGGCCATTTTCTGGCTGTAGTGGGCATGAAACTTTAGGGGTTTGGCAAAATTGATGTTCTGTTTGTAATAAAGTGGAGAGGTTTCTCCCTTCTACAAATACTGTTTTCATCTTTGGTTTTTTGGTTGCTGTTGTGCATGGAAGACCCTTGGCAGCATTTCTTAGGGGGATAACTTTGATCTGGTTGGTGTCTATCACAGCAGGACAGAAACTCTGTGGCAGCTCTTTAATTAAAAACATTTACAATTAAAATTGCTATTAATTTTTAATCTGGATTTGTGTTTTCATTTTTATTTATGACCCAAAAGAACTGTGATGCCAATGCCTCTCTCTCTCTCTTATAGAACAGCACATAACAGTAAACTCTGTTTTGGCAGTTGTGTAAATGGAAGTGGTAAATAAAATATTTGGAAGTGGGTAGCATTTATTAATACATAGTCCTGAAATTCCTGTGAGAAGGCCCTGGTGAGACATTAATATTAACGCCTGAACTGGACTCTTTATCTTTTCTAATATACTGTATTTTATTAACAAGCTAATTAGCAGAAACTCAGGAATGGTTTACGCAGTTGTACTAACAAGAACAGCTGCTGTGATATGACAGAGTGAATTAAAAGTGAGCTAGCAGTGTTAAGCTCCTAAAAATACTTGTTTAGGCCAAGGGATGAGCCAAACAATAACGAAGGAGTTCCAGTTACCTAAACTTAGCTCTCTCAGCTTTAACTTCCTACAGGCTGAAAGCTTCATGATCAGGTGTGTTATTTTATAGTAGGCCTGGCAAAAAGTACTAATGCACTAATAGATAAGACACCAGACACCAATAAGTGCATAAAACAAATATTTTACCACTGTGTTTTGTGTAATGGTCACTCCATGTTTCTGTTTTTATTCTACTTTTTGTAAATGTGGGACAGAGTTACCCCAGCTGGAGAGTAAGACTCTGTTAGTTTTTATGCACAATTCAATTTTTTTTACAAATCAAGATTTTTTACAACTCCAATACCATCCTTTCTCAGATTATATGAGTAGCTTGAACAATCTGCAGGAGAACATCCAGTCCTGTTGTAGGAACACATGTATGAAATTTACATTTGGAATTAACATAAATGGACACGTGGGGGGGGGCCTGTGTGCTTAAAACATGAGGAAAAAATAAACTGTTATGGTCATCTCTGCTCTGTGCCCCAAAAGAAAACTACAGTGTTACTTGTGTGTATAAATGTAATGGAAAACAGGTTTCAGTTCAAAACATGATATTAGTGCTAGTTAAATATTTATCAGAAGTAAGTTTCACTTGTTCCATTAAGGAAGGGTGCAAAGAGGACATAAGTATATTCCTCAATACTCAAGTATTTATTCACATTATTAAATAAGTGTGTATAGCACAGCTTTAGCACTATACTTAATTCTTGCTAACAGTACTAATTTATTTATTTAATTTTTAGCCGAGCACACTTTAAAAACGGGGAAGATGATAAAAGTAGAGAAGAAAAGTAGCGGTGCTGTTTTCCTAATGGGAAGAGAAGGAGCAGGAAGAAGTCTCAGAAGAACTGTAAATTTCGCTATGAGTGAGACTTTGGGTGCAAGGACATTCTACAAAAGAAATATCATAATTTTTATTAAACAGAAGAATAACCAAACAGAAGAAAATCAGAAATGAAGTGCCTTCGTTTCAGGTGGATCACTGGCATAAGCATAAACATGCTGTAATTTTTTTCCTGTTTGTACTAAATTTTCTGTAGCAGAAAACAAAAGGGAGGGTAGATTGATTTTTTTCTCCATTGAAGGCTTTGAGATAGAAAGAAACTAGATATATAGAGAAGAGTGGGGAAGTAATACCCTGGGGTGAGGGACGAGGCCAGGCTGCTGCTTACTTTCAAAGTTAACTCATCTCTAGAAAGAACTTGGCTATTTTAATTAGAAGTATTCCTTTTTCTTTTTTAATATGAACCATCTTCTTGAGGAAATGTGTACTGAAAAAGTTGAAGATCCAAATTTAGTATGAGAATATGCAGTAATATCTATCAGAAGCGTAAAAACTGTTTTGTCTCCTACATACAATTATATTTTGAGCTGAATTGCTTTTGCTTATTTTTTAAATTAATATCCTTGCAAGAAGACAGATTCCCTGTGTTCAGATATGCTCATTAAGTCCCAGGCTATATTAGAATTTATAGATTTTAGAGAACTATGTATTTTTGGAATTAATTTGTTTGTGTAGCAGTAGAAACACATTTCATTATTTCTTAGTCATTTGCAGCTCAAACACAGATGAGGAACCCATTTAAGTGTTTTTTCCAGTATATTTTTCTTCACTTGAGCAACTAGTGTAAACTACTGATACGAGGTGTGATTTCTGTGTTTGTTTAATTTTCCCCATTGTTTTTTTCCTTTCAGTTCTGTCTCTTTCCATGTCCCTACGAAGCACTTCGGGCATTAAAGGGATTTGCAAGAATAACCCTGTTAACTGCGCTCCTGTGACCTACAGGTAACTCATTACAGAACAAGACAGGCCAAGATTAGTAAGATCTCAGCTTCCTTCGCTACGTTGTCGTGTGTTTAAAAGATAATTGTCAGGGCTCCTGAAGGTCAAGACTGGTTTTTTTGCCACAGGTTGAAGGAGGGGAATTGTTCTTAGCGAGAGAGGGAGGAATTACGAACATAAGAACCAGCTCTGTCTGGGCTATCATGGGTGAGAGGGGCTATAAAAATTTCGCACTGGGCTAATTGAAGTCTTTCAAGAGGTTTTTTTGACTGAGCTGGACCACCAGTGCCTAGAGCTGACTGCAAAATGAGAATATCCACCCTCTTCTGGAAGCCGGGAAGGGTGACTCACCTGAAGAGGTCTGGAAGGAAGACTTGGCAGAGTGAGGGGCCGTTGTGGGAGGAGAAGGATGTGCACAGAAGCTCTGGTGAGAGCTGGAGCTTGTGGTTGTGTGCACAAACACTCCTGTGCTGCTTGGCAGGGTTGAGCTGTTCTGTTTCTGCAAGCGGATTCCTCGGTTTTGGATAGTGGACGTTTTGTGGTATGAAATCTGAGCTGTATTTATACATCCCTTCTTTTGTACTTAGAAAAATGCAAAGAAACACAAGCAACTTAAATGCGAACAACTTAAAAACGCAGACAACTTAAAAGCGTGAACAGCTTCATTTCCTCTTTAGATAGTGCATTTAATAATAAATGGTAGAAGTTCACTATTTCACGTAGAAATTTGTATGCTTTAATAGGAAGCAATAGCTGTTTTTCTATTTATTTATTTTTTTTCCATCCAGGTGAATTTCGCAATCGACCAGATCAAATCAATCATGAGCAAGGAGTCCCAGTATTAGGAATATGTCTGTGATTGGTCATGTTGGTCACAGCAAATCAAGGGTGACAGACTCTGGTGTGTGAAGCAGGCATCATTGCTTCATCCAGAGCTGGAGAAATGTGATCCAAAGACACGCAGAAAGATGAGCAAGAAGAATGTATCACAATCAAATCTATGTGAGAATTATCTTTCTTTTTCTGGTTTTTTTTTTTTCCTCTTTAATCTCAAGACAGAAGAATGGTTTGCTCAAAGCCTTGCATCTGGTCAGATCTTTTTTAAGCTGACATGTGAATCAAACTGTACATTGCAGAACAGAAGTTCACAGCCTTCAGCGTGCAATCTGGGCAGTGTTGGAGGAGAGCTTTTGAGTGAGACCTAGCGACTGTTCTTACCTACTTCTCACTATGGAGAGAGCTGCTTTCAGAAACATTCTTAGTAGTAACCTTCTTTTTTATTGGATTGCTTACACACTAATACTTTGTTCCTCTAAACCACTGTGGTGGGCTGTGTCTTGTAATTACCTCTGTCTCTGATGTCTGTAAGTGTAAAGTTAATAAGTTGAGATATGGAGCATGACTCTACAAGTGTCTGGCAGTGACATTATGCTGTGACTACTAGAGGTGTTGATTTTGAACAAGAATAAAAATTAACTGCACCCAAAGCAGAGTTGTAGATCCTAAGAACTTCAGAAATTGAAGCTGCCTTGTGGTTTTTCCTCTAAGTGCATCAAGAAATATTGGCACTGTAACAGAGCAGCGACTGTACAGTTGCCTGATGAATGCAAATTTTAACATCAGCAGATTATGAAACGTTATTACAAGGGGAATTCTATGAACTCTCAGACAACAACTTGGTCTTCATCTAACAATGAAGGGATAGCTCAAGTTTTCTGACTAATTTAATTGATTCCCTTGGACTTGTTGATTATCCTCTGAAGTTAGAGCAACTCTCCATGTCACTGATGGTACCCTTGTAGTTGACTGTTTCTGGTATGCATGCTCTTCTAATTGGAAAGACCTCAGTGTATTTCTTCCTCTTAAGAAAAAAAGAACAATCATGAGTGATGGAGGAAGCTTCTCTTTCTGTAACTAACTTCTAATGGTACACATTCTGATCTGCAGTCTTAGCCTGTGGCCTTTCCTGTATCTTGGAGGATTTTATCCACTTTGTATCCAGCTTGTGAGTTGAGGGTAGGGTAACTGAGGAAACAGGGTCAATCTTTCAGTAAAATCCTAGGGAGTGGAGGCTCCTGTCGTTCTTCTTTTTCTCTTAGAAAATGGAGCAGTACATGCAACTGAATCACGACAGTTGGAGGGAGCACTGAGACTACCACCCAGTTCCCAGTTTGAACTTTCCAGTCACCACTGTACCGACTAGATTAGAAATCCTGCCAATAAATACATAATGCGTATTTTTAATTGTGCTTATATTTTTTGCACAGAGGCTGTTCTGCAGCAGGTGGTTGCAGAACGTATCAAACCAGTTCTGAAGATGAGCAAAATGGACTGTGCTTTGTGGGAACTGCAGGTGGAGCCTGAGGAGCTTCACCAGACATTTCAGAGTGTTGTGGAGAAAGTCAGTGTCACTGTTTCCTCCTACAGAGAGGGTGAAACTGGACCAATGGGTAATATGGTAAAGAATCCTTTAATACTTGGCTGCGGTTGAAATGCTATTTTGGAGAATACCAACTTTTATATGAAAAGATTTGTGTCAGTTCGGATCTCTGCCCAACCTGAAGGAGCCGTTCTTCAGTCCCCTTGTTTCATACCACTCCCACTGTTTCATACCTTTTTCTTTTGGGGATATTATTTCAGACCGACCAACTGGGGAGCGAAAGCAACTAGGAGAGAGGAGAGAATTCACACAGCAGATCATCCTCTAGTGATACTTTCTCACTCTCAAAATGTGTAACCTCAAGCCAGTTGCTCACTGTCATTCAGACATCAAATGTCAGGCATTTTCCTGGGACAAACTGCTGAAGGGAAGCTATGGTTTGAAATTTAAAGCAAAGGACCAGAAGCTGTTAGGTTAACTTTCTGTGCCTGGGTTTGTTGCTTATATCACTTCTATGACAAGAAACTTGGCCTCTGTACTCTTCCTGAATGATAAGACATTTAATTTGCTCTTTCTTGTTTTTCTACCAGTAATATGGTGGATATCTCTGGAAGAATACTTTGGAGTTAGGAAAACAAACAGTATTTCCTACATTGCAGCTGGGAATTATAAAATGAAAAAAACAAAGTCAACTGCAAGCGTTCTCTGGTGGTCCAGCTATTAAAGTAAGGAATTGCCAGGATCAGGCTGCTTCAGAGAGTATTTTTTCCACCAAACAGCTACAAGACAGACCTTCTTATTGGAGTTTTCAGACTTGGTTCCGTTTGTTTAAATTGGATAATTCTGTACTAGCCTGCTTTATGGCTAAAATTGACTGCAGCTTCATCTAGTTGCTGGACCAAAGGACTCTCAGCTGGGATTGTGTTCCGATTCTCCTATTTCATGAATCTCAGCCATTCTTAAGTCAGACCGGTTTTATCTGTGTGGCAGGAATGAGCTGCCCGTATTATAATTTCCAGAAAAAAGTTCACTGACAATTCAGTTAATATTTTTTTAAAAGTCATAGTCCTCCAAATCCTACTTAGCACTTTACAAATATATTTCTCAATTTTTTATTTTGGCCTTTGTTATAATTATTTCCACTGTGTGGGACAAAGTAAGGTTCTTGCCTCAAAGCAATGTTCAGTTAGACCCATTCTGGGGGAAGCATTTCTTTGTTCTGTGTTGCAGAAAATATTTGCCATATTACTGATCCTACCTGTCATTGAAACCAGTTTTTAATTTCACTTTAGTGTTTTGTGAAATGTATTTGCTTTATTTTATTTCTCCCGCTTTTATAGATTGATCCAGTTATCCGTACTGTCAGCTTTAGCTCTCACCTGCATGGCTGGGCATTTACTCTGAAGCAGTTTGCAGAGGTCCGTGTAACCAAATTTGCTGGAAAAGGTGAAAAAGCACAACTCCCACCAGTTGTGCGTTCGGAGAAAGTAGACGATAGGATGAAAAAGCTCTGGGTAAGTAAGGCAGCACACATGGAACGAATGTAGATACGCGCTTAGATACTCCGAAGATACCAGCGATGCACTCCAGTGCGTGTTGAGTTTGTGCTTGTGTAAAACTTGAGTTTTATAGGCAGCTTAGAAAGCTAGTTAGAGACAGGAGTTTCCAACTCTTGAGACAAAAATGTTCATGTCTCTGAGAAAAGGGAACACTCGTCGTGCAGATTACGCTGTGTGTGCCTTCTATGGCGAGTTCTGATAACCTGCTCCGTAAGAGGAGTTCCACTCTCAGACCTTAGAAATACAGAATCACAGAATCACAGAATGTCAGGGGTTGGAAGGGACCTCTGAAGGTCATCTAGTCCAACCTTCATCCCAGCACACCCAACCACTACACCACAGCCTCAAGTGCTAGATCTACTTTTTTTTTAAACACCTCCAGGGTTGGTGACTCCACCACCTCCCTGGGCAGCCTGTTCCAGTGCCTCACCACTCGTTCAGTAAAGAACTTCCCCCGAATATCCAATCTAAACTTACCCTGACGCAACTTGAGGCCATTTCCCCTTGCCCTGTCATTAGTAATTAGAAGAGACCAGCACCAGCCTCACTACAGCCTCTGTTTAGGTAGTTGTAGAGGGCAAGAAGGTCTCCTCTCAGCCTACAAATGCTTTTACTGCAGTCCATAAGTAAAGTGAATGTGCAACACAAGATTATGGACCAAATCCAGTCTTTAGATACCCATGAGTACTTTTGTGAATTTAATGAACCTTAAATTGTATCTCATGAACAATGGAGTTAATTTCCTGTTTGTGCAGTTTCCTGTTGATGCTTTGCAGTTTCCTGTTAATGCTTTGTACGTGTGTGAAAGCTTAACATGCTTGGCTACTGATGCCTTGTAATAATTTAACCTTCGTTACTCATTTAGCTCATAGAGTACTCAAAGATTTATCACTCTTATGCTGATTTCCAGCAAAAGAGGTTCCAACAAAAGAGGTAAGTGCAGCGGCGCACTTGTATCTTAGGGAAATGTATCTGAGCTCTGTACCTGTGAAATCTTTAGAAAATGTCGATAGCTGGTAAGAACAAGGCAGTGGGCAAGCTGGAATTTGTCCCCCTTGAAGAACAAATGTCACTGAACCTACATCATGAGCATGTCTGTGAGTGTTTTAATGTTTGTTCAGATGCTTAGAGAAGCATTTTGGATCCTTCCTAGGAGGACTTTGCTGTCTGTGTAGTGTACGCTGCCTTGGTCCCAACAGAACTGATCAGTGTCAGTCTGGAAAAGGCCCTCAGGATCATCAAGTCCAACCATTAACTCAACACCGCAAAGAACAGAGATGCAGCAGGTAAATACATAATTGTGTTTACACACTCTTTTCCAAGAAACCATGATAGTTCTCTTCCACGTCCTTTAGATCAGTGATGCAGACTTTGAGAAGAGGTTTTGCATCCCAAAGTTAGGAAAAGGTTAAGTGGACACAGCAAAATGTAGGTGGGGAGGTGAATTATGCTGTTCTCAATGAACTGCCAGTTATGATTTGGGTATTTTTTTTCCCCCTCCGTTCTTTTTGTTACTGTAAACATTCAGGAGAACAAACAATGAGTATTGTAAATAAACCAGAAAGAGCAGCAAGGACTTCTGAATTTTTTTATCAGCTTTTTTTGGGGCCATTTAAACATTAACTTCTGTTCTTAGAATGACCAGATTTTGATGGTAAATTAAATTCCTCCATGAAAGAGCCTGGAAAATATATTCCATGCTAAAAGTATTTATTTATCACCAAGTACAGCTATTCACATATCAATTTGTCTTGACTATCTTAAAAGCAATTGGAAGATTTAAAACCTGCTTTAAAAATTAATTCCAGGCTACGATGCTGGGTGGTAGGCAGGAAATCAGTTGCTTTAAAAATGCCTCAGCCACGAGGGCTGAAGAATATGAATTCACGTAAGGCCAAAACAGCAAAAAGGATAATTTTTTCACCTTGTGACTTGTGAGGACTATCACAACAAAGCAGTGGAGTTCTACAGCCTTACTGGTATGTTTTTAAGCAAATGTGGGGAGTTTTATGTATGGCTTTTGTGAGAGTGCTAAGATAAGCTACGGTGACATCCTATTTGCATTCTGTAGTAAATGCATTTATTACAAAGCACTAGGGTATTCTGCTTTCTTGTGCCCAAAGGCTGCTGAAGTTTAATTCCCTGAGCATAAGCACTTTTGCCTCACATTGTGTATGTCAACTACAAGCTGGTCCAGTCAGTATATACAGTAACTGGAAATTTCACACTCCTGTGAGGCAGAGGAGGCAAGGAGGGCTTCTGGAAGATGCCTTGGAAGTGAGATTGAAGCAACTTGGTACGCAAGAGGAATTTCTCTGAGCAAGGAGCCATCATTAGAAAAACATCACAAGAGCTGTCTAGAGGGATTGTCTAGTGCTGCCTGGCTGTGTTTTAATAACTGGTGATCTCCTTTTTTAGCAAGTTGATAGAATTTATTTTTTTACAGTGCCCAGATCAAGTGGTTGGTGGGATCTGGGGTTTGCTGAACAGGAAAAGGAGACATGTTTTTGAAGAATCTCAAGTGTCAGGAACTTTGTGGTCAAAGTGTGTCTACCTGTAAATGAATCATTTGGAAAGATGGGGCTTCTTTTGTTACCCATATGCAGTTAAAGAAAGATCTCTGCAGAGTCAGAGACTTAAAAATGCCCATTTTATTAGCTCCAACCTCCTTGGTGTCTCTTTGCATCTTCAGGTCGGAACAGTTTAGTATTTTTTTCCTGGCAACCTGTTCCACTGGGCTTCCTTGCCAGCTGATGGTGCCAAAAAGATGTGGCAGCTTCTGCACTTGAAGACTTTTCAGTGTACACCGAATTCGGTTTCGCTCATTTGAAATCAAGGTCTTGCTTTGAAGCAAGCCTAGAAGAAAGAATTAGTCTTCAGTGGAAGCAGGCCACAAAATTTGGTACCAGTTTGAAACCTTAAAAGGTTGCCAGCCTGAGTAGCTTAAATTGCATTATGCTCCTTTGCCAATCTTCAGACTGCCTTTAAAATAATAAACTGATGATTCTTATACTGTCCCTGAAATTTCAGCTTTTCATTGTGGTAGAACACTTTCTCTGGTACTGTGGTTTGTTTGTGCCCCCCATTTCCCTGTGATATTGTGACAGAAAGTTTACCAGTTTCACGGGAGGTGTTTGGAACTGACGCAGTAAAACTGTAAGAAAGGTCATGTTTTATTTTGGAGAGGGTTCTTTGCCATAGTACGTTAGCGTGGTGACTGCTAAAATAATCATTGATGAAATAAGAGATGCTTAACTTTTGAAGTCTATAAACTGGCAGTTTGACTTCTTAAAAGAACACTCATGTATTTGTGTGGCTGGGTTTTAAGTATTTGTATTTAAGTATTTAAGTATTTAAGTTCTGTAGAGCTGAAAACTACTTCATAAAGAGACCCATTTTCCAAACATGGAAAACCAAAGTTAAGTATAAACTTAGCCTTGGTAGGATATGGATTACACTGGGCCCCCATTCTTGACTGACATAGCACATTAACAGCCGTATTCCTGAATTGTGCTAAAAACAGCAATCTGAAGATGTGAGGAAATACCATTACTCCTATAAACTAGTGGGTAGAAGTGGTTCTACAGTAGCGAAGTCCAAGTTCATAGTAAGCAGCTCTTCATAAGACTGAACACTTGGGAGAAGGAGATGGCACTGCTATGGACATGAGGAAATGGTGAAGGAAACACCTACAGACCTTAAGAGTTAAATGTAAAGTTCCTAAAATGTCAGATTAAATGTCGTATTAGCCTGTCTTGTTCATGACAGTGGCTGAAAGTGAGCCCTTGAGGAGGAGAAAGAACAAGGCAAGCTGGTGTAAAACTTCCCCAGTTGCTTTTTTTATAACCTTTTTCAGAGGCTTCCTGGGGCCAAAGTGGTTTCTAGATCAGTGCGGCAACCCTCGATGGATTTCTTTAAGAAGTTACTCGGTGTAAAACGCCAGTATCCACGGCACTGGCATGTTCTTCCATCAGCCTCGACGTGCGAAGAGCTGCCTCTTGCGCCTCTGGAACCTGGCTCCTGATGTTTGCTTTCTGTCAAAAGGAGCACAAGCTCATTTTGGTCTTTATCTGCTGTGCCCACGCTGCTTAATTTTCAGCCCTGGGTCTTCTTCCTTTGCTGCTCTTTCCATGCTGAAGAGCCAGTTCAGTGCTTTGGTCATCTATACTCCCGTTCTTTGAACGTTTTTTTCAGTAACTGCTTTTCTAATAAAGGAAACACAACTACATAGCTTTATTATAAAGATGTGGGCTTTCACTGGAGGTAATGTTTTGGTCTCTATTCCTAACAGTTTTTTTCTTCATTTCTTGTACTAACACTTCGTACCATTTATCACAACTGTGAGATCTCAAACGGAGTGGAAGTGATCACTTCAGGTCCCGAGACATACGAAACCTATTTTCCCCCATATGCTTTTCTAATAATCTAAATTGAATTTTACATTTTTCTATTGCCAGTTACTGGGTCACATGAAGTCTTCCTGCTCAAAAGAATTACTTGCAAAATAGCAGTTTCCTAACAGTACTGTACGCAGGTTCTCAGTGTTCTTAGGGTTTTGTCTATGCATAAATTCACAATAAATCAGTATGACTTTTCCTGTAGCTGGCTCATCCACTTATAATTTTTTTTTCCATCCCACTAGCTTCTACTGCTGGCTTGAGATCCAGCACCAGTGGCCAGGCTTTTCCACAGTGGGTCTTTGATCACTGGCAAGTTTTGCCTCGAGATCCTTACGATGCCAATTCTCATCCTCGCCAAGTTGTGGCTGAAACATGTAAATGCAAAGGCTTCAAGGAGGGCATTCCACCTCTGGATAACCCTGTAGGTAAGTTATAATCATTTCTGTTTCGTGTTGTGTGATGCCCTACCCTGTCCTGATACTGTTTCCTCATAAACCCAGGAATGGAATGGAAAGTCTTTACTGTCACACCGAATACACACACAGTGTTAACATGTTGTGATGATGGCATGATCACCTACTAAAAACTACATGCTAATTTGACTTACAGGATTGCTGCTGCCCATGTCAAAAAATACACATTTGAAAAAAACAACCCTGAGCTGCCTAGGATGATGGTGTTCTTTACAATCTGCCTAAGCCACAATTGTCTTTCAACCTAGGAAGCGGCTTCCTGTGTTGCTCTTGCAGAAATTCTCGTTGAACTGTCAGGTTTTGCCCTTTCAGCCAGAAGATGCATTCTTTCATCTCCAAACTTTAAGCCCCTGTGCTCTTGAAGACAGGTGGAAAAAGGCTTGCACCTGCAGGTAAGCTTTTTTAGCAGCCAGCACCTGGATTTAAAGGCAGATACAGAAAATCCCCACTAGTGCTGGAAATGCCCGAATTCTTGCTGTTGAGCAGGTGCAGAACCTCCTGGGACTGGGGCTGTGCCTGCAGGGCTCACCCTGGTTTCAGACAGCTTCATCTGAAGTATGAAAATCAGAACCCAGCTCACCTGGTGAGGTGTCTGGGCACTGCCCTTCTGCAACTTGTGTTTTGGCAGGAAGTGCAGAAAAATCATGTAGAAAATAGATGGGTGGTGGAGAAAAGGGCCAGCTCGTGCAGCGTAACTGTCATTGCACACTGGTTATCTGTGCACTAAAGGGACTTGGGCACTAATCTCATCAGCTTTGCTTTGCTTCTGCAGTTCATCTGATACAGCCCAAAGCAGTACCCAGATACTTCAGTAGTGAAAACAAAGAGGTAAGAAGTCATCTAACCTTTTCTTCAAGATTTTTTCATGTCAGAAGTTCTCGGGATAAGCATTCTGATGTATTTCAGAACTTGTTAAAAGAATTAAAAACCAAAGACTTGTCTAGCTACGATGCTAAAGCAGGGCTAGAGTGGAACAGGCCTTGATTAAGTCACAACCCCCAGTCCCCTCTCCATATAATTCTTTGTCTTGTAGAAGGTGGTGTATCAAATGGGTCACAGCAGCACTGCAGTAATCCAACCCCTCTGTACACCTTGTCCACAAAACCTCCAGTGAATTAAAGAATTTGGGCATTACAAAAGGCTAGTAATTACCTACTGGGCAATGTAGTGTACCTACTGTGTGTACCTCAGCACTGCGTTCACCTGAACACTTCCCTCACACCACAGCTCTCTCCTGAACGTGTAAGGCTCAAGTGCCTTAGGTTTGCATTTGGCATTGCTGTCGTGAGTTTAAAGCTCAATGCAGCTGCAAAACTCCAGCTCAAAACAGCTGAAAAACACAACTGTACCTCAGTCCTGGTAAGTAACTACAAAACAGGGCACAATAATTAACTTAACAAAATGCTAGCCATAATACCATGAACGGTTCAGTGCACATGTCCTAAAAATGGCATTCGCCGTGATATCTTTACGTCTGTTCAGCCAGTTCAGCAACTGCTGGAGTCAGGCTTGTTTGGCATTAGGAGTACAAACAGCATCTCCAGCAACAGGTACCAGTTTTAAACACTTTATTCAGAATTACTCTGGAACATCTCTCCACGCTCTATTTATAGTTCAAGTCACTGTGCATCTGTGATGCAGAAAGCACTGAGCTGCTGCAGGCCATTAGGAAAAGAAAAATTATCGAGTAGCATGGCTTTATTGGAAATAAATCATGCTAAAAACTGATCCTTAACATGTACAAAAAAAATCAACAGATAGGGAAAGGAGAATAAAAACTGGGTGCAATATTAAGACCAACGTGTGAACTGAAGACTGCTGTGAAGATTCATACCAAAAAGGCAATAAGGAATAGTAACGCAGCATTAAAGGTGGGGGCAGACAAGAATTACAATACATCCTGCTTCAATATTTCTTATCCATGTATTTTGTTCAAATACGGTAACAGTAATGGAAGGCAAAAAGCACCAGACATCTGACTAAAGAAATAAAGAGAAAAGGAACACAAAATTAGGAAAAAGTGAAAGCTGGTAATTAGGGAAGGAATAATCTCAAATACAGTTACTCAACAGAAACACAACACTTGGAAAAGCTGCTATGTCAACATATATAGACAATACCGTTATTCCAGCCCTATGGAAATGACTCGATTTTCCTGGTCTGTAACCTCTTCCACATACAGTACTGCTGAGGTTATCCTCAGAGGTGTGTGTGGGGAAACAACATGTACACACAACAGAGTAAAACAGGAGCAACTTTCTCCCATTGAATTAGGAAAGCCACGATTGGGTATCCGTGTCAGGTGGGACAAAGCATCACTGACCCTCAAACTCGTAATTCCAGTTAGGTGGGAGCACTGTCGCACCTACAGCTTTTATCTTCCAAATAGCTGAGCCTCCACTGTGGCCAGTCGCTCCCAAGCAGGACGCTGCTGTTACGCGGTGACAGAAGCCATGATCGAAATGAGAAAGTCATCCCTATTTTGTCTCATCGTAGCTGCCGTAGAAAGCACGCGCTTCACTTGATCATCCAGCGAGGGGTGACAGTTTCAAAGAGGGCCACCACAAGCTCTTTATAATCTAGATTTGAGTTTAAAGGCTTTTCCTATCACCTCTTAAAGTTATCAAAGCAGATATTCAGCTACAGCTTGACTGCACAGGTTGGAGGTTTTGCTGATGGGGAGGTGTCCCAATTCTGACAGGACAGCAGAGAGATGGTGTAATGCAGGGTTTGCATAGATAGTTCATCCCCTCCCCAGTCCAAAGAACATTTAAGAGGAAGAAGTCACAGCTTAGGATCTTGTTTCGTTCATGAAAAACATTAAATCAGAAGAAAAAAAAAAAAATATTAATCCCCTTTACGCATGCTTCCCCTGCAACCCCAGATAAGGGGGAAGTGGGAAACAAGACATGTAACACAGTCATGGCTATTTCACAAAGCTTCATTATCTTAAATGAAGTTTATTACAGGCCCCAGTGAAAATACTAAAAATTCATCAACGCGTAGACTTCGGCACCTTTCTCCAGGTTGCTGTTGTTCTAGAGTAGTTAAGTGCTTTTTCTGTAATTAAAAAAAAATTGTTTTTACATTATTGCTGTGTTCTACACCTAAATTAAAAACCATTTGTGGAATCTATTCAGCAACATAAAATCAGTTTCCCCAGAACAAGACAAAAAGCATAAAAGCATGTTCTGAAGGGGCCTTTGCTATATCAGCTAATTAATGAGCAAGAAAAAAAAACAACAATAAAAAACCCCTATCACTTCTGTTCCTAGTGTAGATGAATTTACTCCATTTTGCAGAAGGCGAATCCTTTCAATAAATATCAGAGTAACTTTCCGAGATGCTGAAGTTCCAGAGACAGAGGAGCAGCGGCTCTGCGCGGTTTCTCCCAGAGTCCCCTGCTGCCCCTTGTTTCAGTCCAGTGAGATGATGTCGGGAGCGTTTCCTCCGCTGCTGGTGATGACTCCGGCCTCGCTCCTGCCGGAGGAGCTAACGTGCGTGCTGCTCTCGTGGTGGCTGGTGGATGTGATGATGCTGCCAGGCGTGCTGCTTGTTAAGGTTGAGGTGAGACTATCCAAAAACATAGGAGGACAGTACTGCTTGAAACAAACAATGAAGAATGAGGAGACTAACTGCACAAGGGAAACGTATGCTCTGAAGATACATCTTCCCTACAACAAGCACAAAAACATGTTACTAGCAGACCCTCGCTGTCACATGCAGAGCACAAACTGGAGTCTACAGACTGGCAAGTAAGAAAGCAGAGAGTAGCCATGAGCCCTTCTCCCTCACTCCCTCATCCTCGTCCTCCCCCCTTCTTTTTTTTCCTCCTTACTAACTGGTTAGCTTTGAGCATTTACTATCACAGTACGAAACATTATCATGTCCACATGATGACCCCTCCCCAAAAAAATACTCCCAAAACCCCTGAGCGTTTGGAGGATGTTCACTGCACATCGTGACTGGGCACAACTGCACGTTTCAGACTCCTTTCATGGCAGAAGGCAGAATGCTCTTTTGTACTTTGACAGAGGTTAGGATGTCATCCCCTCAAACAGCAGCAGCTGTACTCACCAACATTTTTATAGAATGTACGTGCCACGATACAGCAGGGCTCTATAAACATTTAATAGTGATAAATGAGCCCTGACAAAGTCAAGAAAAAAAAATTTACTAAGTGGATTTAAATATCTTGAGGTGGAAGACGAGTCTTCTCAAAGCAGAGATGAACATCTTAAGTCGAAAACACAACAAGGCTGCCAGGTGTCAAAGAGGAGGGTGACAGAAGACACCCCTGCGTGCACGCACGCACATGCACACACGTTGCTGAGCACATCTTAGTTTTTCTTACCCTGTGGCTTCCAACCTCGGGCATGCGTTTGGAACTGAGACTGAACTGTTTGAACTGTCCAAAGCGGACACTTCATAGCAGGATACCTGCTTCGACATCAACAGACTTCCCACTTTTGGCAGTTCAGCTCTCAAGGTGAGGCAACAAGAGTACTGCAGGGTGCAGTAAGTGGAAAGAAAAGGAGGAAGTTCATCCACCAGGAAGTTCTCTCTACTGTAGAGTCCTATTACTGCTGTCTTCTGGTGACAGTGAAACAGAGGGTCTGCTTCAGAGCCTCTTGTCTTAGCGTGGGAACTGGTACTCCCCACACCTCAAGGCTGCAGTCTGTCTGCAGGAGAATCTAGTTACCATCGGAACTGCTCTCCCTAACTGTAAAGTTTTAAGTTTCCAGGGAAGGAAAAGCACTGCCTAGGTAACAACCTAGAAAACATCCATATGGTCAGTTTTAAGCAGAGGGATTTATTATAAAAGTGTGGAGTCGTGCCCATCAAATTAATGAAGATACTTTCCTTTAAAACCTAATCTTCTACCAGTATCAAAACCAACAGAGACAGCAATCAGCAAAGTATATTTACAGGGCTTAATTTGCCCTACTGATACACAGTATGAACTAAGAGTGGTGGGTGTCTTCAGGTTAGTGCTGTGCGAGTGCCTGCTTTCGAAAGGCAAACTATCAATAAAGAGTGACTTTTCCATGCCTGGATTTATCCTAGTGAGGCTAAACTGAATTCTCCCTGAACACGTCTTCATTACCACCTCACGCTGGGAAAAACAGACTTTCCTGGTCTAAGCATGTGGACTGCAAACATGGCACGGATGATGACAGCACCCTGAAGTTTGTGACAAAACCCAGACTTGGAAATTAACCCCATAGCAGTTCAGAAACATACCTGTGAATCAACTGGGATTAGTGAAAGAAAATCCAGACCTAAAAAGAAGAGAAGGATAATAAATGGATGTGTCTTTCATTTATTCATACACAACAAACTAAAGGAACTTTTTTTTGTGGGTTATAGAATAGATTTTGAATTGTTCCACAGTTTCTAAATGGATTATACCACTGTGACATCACTCTCAACGACTACTTCAGGCAGCAGCAAAACAAGTAATCTAGTACAAGTGGCTCATTTTTAAGAATGAGAATGACATAATGATTTATTATTCACTGGATATTGCAGGGTGGTTCAATGTGGTTGCTTAGATGGAGGTTGCCATTTGGAGCTGTTGGTTCATAATGCAAGTTTCACTGCATATTGTACCTGACTTGGCCAAACTGGGACATGAAGAGTGTCATCACATTAAAGATGCTGGAATGAAGTAAAGTCACAACATGCACAAGTCCAAAAACAAGCAGCAGGTCTCTTCCTCCACCCACGGGCAGCCAATAAGGAAACATTTCTAATATCATCCCCGTTTTGTGTCTAGACAAATAAAAGGAATGAAGAAGAGGAAACTACAAGTAGTTCAACGTTTATCCTCTAAGAGCAGTGACAACGAGCGTCCGTCTTATACACCGTTAGCGTGTACGCATTTAGGGCAAGATGTTTAAAATTATGAAACCGATGAGAAATTACAGTCTTTTTTGTTTTGTTTCTAAATGTTGGCCTTGTGTTTGCTATGTCAACAGAAAGAAATGGTGAACTCCCTCCCTCTCCCCTCGCCTCCAAATCTCTTCTGGCCAGTGGGACCTCTCCTCTTCTCCATTAGAGAAAGGTTTTCAAGTAAATTTAAGCTCATCTGCTTTTACAGAATTGACAGCTTCTTTTGTTTCTTGCACATTCTAGAACTCCAGTTGATAAAGACAACAGTTCTAGACGCTGGTACTCTCAGCTTACTTTCCTATCCAATTTGGGACGATAACTGATTTTTTAACAAGGGAGAAGTGGAGGGAGGGAGCAGCAAGGGAACCAAAATGGACAGAGAAAACAAGGGGAATGATATCCATCCCATTGCCAAACTGGTGCTGAAAGAAGAGGAAAAAACCCAGAGATGTTGCAGGGGAGAAATGGAGACAGGCAATGGAGTGGGGAGAGGGAAGTACAGGAGGCCAATGTGACACCTGTCACCACAAGTCACCATTTCCTGGGCTCTGGGTTCATTACAGCCGGCAAAGAGAACCCCCAGAGGCCCTATATACAGTGTTCTTTTCAAGGAGCCAGGATAGAAAACAATCAGTATCCCCACCTTTTGTCTGATATTTAGCAGCAGTGTTGAAGAATACATCATAGGCATTTAGGGTATGTCTAGGTAAAGAAAGTCAATAGAGGTCAGCTTACATATTGTAGCTCACCTTAACCTTTTTCATACAGTCTAGACAGAGCACCACTAGAATCAGCTACAGAACATCTCTATTCTAGGGCTGGGGTGAGTCAGTGCCATTACACATCTGTAACTTAAATAAGCAGCTACTCTCCCTCCTATCTACAACACGTAACAAGCGGGCGTTTACACAAAGTCTAACTGCACGCAGGGAGAAGTTGTTTCTGGCTGCGGTTCCAAAGTGCCAGTTTCTACCCCAGAAGCAAATGATTTTCACATCACTGTTGGGAAGTACAATCTGACACTGGCAAGACAGCCTGCACTGGACTTGTCTAGACATTGCATCTGTGCAGTACTGCATACAGTCTTGTTCCATTAGAAAAGAAAAAGAAAAGGAAAAAAAAAAAAAAAGGAAATAGTTGATCGATTCTCCGATTTTCACCCACCCCACAAATTAATAAGGCTGTCAGAACACACATTAGAAATAGCCACCACCTACCTGGCAAGTCCGATGAAATACTGGATATTGGTGGATGATGGAATGGTACTGGGTAGTCTGTTAATGAAGGAGGAATAGCAGCAGCATCGACCGTTGTCACGCTGGGCACTCTGACAGCAGATGGCTGATACATGAGAACCCTGTTTTAAACAGCAGGGGAAATTACAAACAACCTGGCCGTTAGTCACAGAAGAGGAACAATGCACCACCGTGCACTCTCACTCACAAGGTCACTATGTTACGACACAACTATAGTGTGGCTACTCACTACACAGTATTCCACTCTTAATTTCCTCTTTCATAACAGTCTTCATAAAAACATGACCATATCTTGGCTCACAACAGCAGCTGTGACATAAGAGCAAGTTGGCATTAAAACAAAGGACAGTGCTGGAGTCATTTATAACAAGTCTACCATTCTGAGACAGAAGTGGACATCTGCATCTGGAACACCCTGGGAGGGACGGGCAGGCAGCCAGAGCCAGGAGGCGAGCACTCAGTTCAGTTTCTCCACAGAGAACCATTCCGCGATGCTAACCTGTCCCACTAAGGGCACGACTGACCATTATTCAGCCCCTGGAGCACAGATTACACAAGTAGAAGATTAAAATATCAAACTCATATTTACTTACAGCCTGAGCCCAAGCTAAGATCAGCGCTCCAAGAGCATGCAACCAGCTAAAACCCTTCTGCATCCCCACCTTCCGCCCGATTGTTTCATCGCAACACCACAAGGTGTCCAGGCACCCGCCACATGCATAAAGTATTTCATAAACCTCAAGTCAGGCAGAAATGCCTGGAGGCCTGCTGCGCAGTGCTTCCTCCAGCCCACCAGCCACAAGCGTTACCCACCGGTGTCTTCCTCCCCAGACTGCTGCACTGCATTTATGCTATGTCTGATTTCAGAAGCTTGGATTTCAGACCCTTACTTCTCAAGCGCTTTTTATACTTCAGCCTCTACTGCTTCTCTGGGGGAAGACATCCCAGTTTTGCCAAAAGTAGCATTCTCAGGCAACTTTTTTTTACAGGAGATAAGCTACTTCACAAAAGCCTGGCTTTGGCTTGCATTCAAAGAATGAAAACATGCTATTTCCATATCCAAACAGAAAGGAAGGTACATTGGTCACAGATAGACAAGAAAACTCAGTCCTTCTACAATTACAGTTGCAGGTATCCATCTCAGACAAACACAGGAGCATGAAAGAAAGTCTTGGTACCTTCTGAAACTTCATTAAGAGATGGATTTGTAGCTACTTTTTCCTTATAGAAATAAGAAACAGAGTTTCTTGCAGAAGGACTCCCCCACAATCCTCACAAAAAAGCAGTTGTTGAAGATGACCGACTATTTGCTCGCCAAAGACCACACATTCCTGTGGGCTGGAGACAGCACACCTGCTCATTACTTCAAGAGCTGGCAACACAGAAGGGGTTTACTTTTGTTACTATTGTTTTAGCACAAGACACAAGCCACTATGATGAGACACAGACACGTGGCGATGCTAACTAACAAGACGTTACTAAAAGCTGATGCCTGGAATTGCCTCACGGAGGAGTGACTGCGGGTGAGCCTAACCAGTGCCCCTCACGCCCTGCAGGCCAAGAACAAGAACTTTACAGAAGCCACAAACAGTAAGTGCAGATGAGTTGCACAGATCGGGACAGACAAAAGGTGGCACAACAGCGAAGCGGGTGGTTAAGCCTGACACTGAAGTCGGGCACGACTACCAAGATGGAGCAGCTGACAGAGGACTTGGGAAGTCGTTGGCTTTGCTACCCAAGCTGCAGGACTGACCAATAACCACGGCCAGGTGTCCAAGACGTTACAGAGTTTAACAGAGAGATGGAGGAAAAGCTTGTCTTGACTCAAACCAGCAAAGCTCCTCCCTTCCAAGACCGACAGGAAGGATGAAACACACAGCGCAGCCTAGTTTCCTGGGCACCAGGGCAGATTAGATAAAGGTGTAACAGACAGCCAGAGAAAAGCCTTAAAGATGACACTAATGTAGCAAGAATGCAGAAAGCTCCTCCACTTGGCATGATCTGCTCTCTTGGGAGAATCTTGTCCATTAGCTTAATCAAATTCCTTTTCTATGGAGAAAAATCCCTGCAAACACAGCAACAGTCAGCCCAAGTCTTTTGTGAGATGTAACTATTTAATAATGTTTTGCCTGTACAGAGGCGCTGTATCAATACAACCTTCTGCAAGGAAAGGCCTAGAAATTCTCTGGAAGTGTGGAGCTGGATCCTGAAGAGAGATTTCAAGTCCGTTTGTCTACGCGTCATTTTATCTGAGACATTACAGAATAACAACTAACTTTAAAATTGACAAACCCTTTGGTTGGGCTTCCTTGTGTTTCAGACATAAATATGCACTTCCTTTTGGCAGGAGGATCTTCCTCTTCGTCAGAAGAGCTTTCTATTGTCAAGTCAATAACGTCCACTTTCTTCTTGTTTACGTCACTGGCAACTGTCACAGAACATGGTTTGCTAACAACACTGGAACCTAAACAAGAAAATAAAATACCTTTTTTTTTTAAAAGCTCTTAACATCAGCAGTTTCTATTTGCAACAGACTCAAGAACTCAAATCTCATGTTAGCTACACACTACAGTGAATGTTGTGGCCCAGGAACTGTCTCATTAATACTATGAATCACGTTGAGAATATTAAAGCACAAGCTTTAATCTTCACTTACCAGTTTAAGGACCTGAAACAAGAGCAACCTTTCATTTTATTAACTGCTATTATAAAGAGCCAAGACAAAAATGCACACTTTTAGAGGTACAACCCTTTCTAAAAAGAAGTTTAAACGACGACAAGGTCAGAAGTAGCAAGCCCTCCAAAATCAAATACCAACATCCACCCAAGCTACAGAAGTCTCCAGGACTCTCTGCTGGTTTGCAGCCAGTACCCAGAGGTACGTACTTTCTATTTTGGTGCACTGTGGACTCGAGACTTTCACAGCTTCTTTCTTTGGCCTCATGGGGCACCAGGAGCCGTCTTCTTGGAATTTGATCTCATCCACATCTGAACATTCATTAAGGATTTCCATAAAGAGCCTGGAAAACAAAGTTTTGTGGTTTCATTTCTGATTCCAAGTGAAAGTTTTTATTCTAAGTGAAAAGAAGACACGGTGGAAACTTTGGTTATAATCACCTTGGACCCATTGCATGTACTCTCTCCCTAGTTCATCTTACCTGAAAGCTGTAACTACAGCCTTTGCAGACACCAAAATCTAAAAGAGCAACGTAACCTACCCATTTTCTGCTCCAGCACTCCTGCAATTTATAGATTTTCACACAGAAGCAGAAATTACCACCCTTTTAAAGTCTGACACTGGTTTATGAGTTAAAGTCAAATTTTTGCAGCTCTAAAGTCAAGTTAATAGCTTCAGAGAGTGGGTCACGTAAAAGAGAGTTCTCTCCTTAGATGTCACATCTGGATTTCTCCAGAGGAAATACACTAAGGCTCAAGAGTTTGATGATGCATTTAGGAGTTAAACTTATGTAGCTCGTCACATGGTAGCTAACAGAGTTTAATGGTTCCTGCCAGTCTGATGTATTTTGACAAAAGACAATAGTCTGAAATGGCTGAACCTCACATCGCAAAAGCAGCCATTACGTACACAATGAAAAATTTTAAGTAAGTGTGTCATCTGCAAACCCAGTCTCTTACCCATCTAATATCAGGCTCTCATAAGCTGCCTTTTTGTCACAGACAGGGCAGATCCAGGTAGGCTTCTTCTCATTCATTTGAAGATAAAGAGCAGCATCAAAACATTGCAGGTGTGTGCAAGTTACAGCCCGGCAGGGGATTGTCAGTCTCATTTTTCCCAGCTGTAGGAGATGGATTTTAAGAGCATCAGTGAAAGAAGAGAGTGAAGTAAGCCTGGAGGGCTAACAATGAGATCGGGGCAGCAGGTGAAGTAACTGTCTCTTCTCACTGCAGAGGTGTCAGAGCTAAGGTCACTGCACGAAAATCCGCTCTATCAAAGCACGTACAGCGCACTTACAGGAACAACAACGCCATCCTCAAAGTTTTCACTGAGATGAAATCAGAAACTTTTCTAATGGGCCTACAATGTTATTTCTAGGGTTTTATTTTTATTAAAAGACCTACTGAAGTACCTGACTTTATAATTTTCTTTTAGCCAAATATTTAAAGGGTTTTTGTGAGCCCCAGTTACATTAACAAACCAGTCACAAACACAAGGACAGTTTCTCCCTGGGAAGAAAAACTCCAAGGCAGTGTTAACCTTGTTGCACAGTCATCAATTTCTGTTTGTGACAGAGGCTGGCGGCCTAAGCAATACCACCAAGACCAGGAGATATGAAGCTTTACTCTTCAGTGTATCCTTTAGTTGTTCTGTCTCCCTGCCCAATCAGTCTCCACACCTCAGTATGTAAAATTACTCCTAAAGGCCTCCCTGTACACGAGTGGGAACTCATTTCTAACTGCATTACAGCCGGGGTGTTTGCAGCTCTAAACCATAGTTGGTTGAACACTGCTACAATCAGGTACTTGTAGATGCACCCTTCTCCCCACTATGTTATTTTAATGAATCAGTATATAACAAAAGCCAGTGAAGTTTCTGAAGCAGGGCCTTTTTACAAGCGGCTCAACTCTGCACTAAAGATGAAAAGACAAACCAGTATATGGTAATTTCCAGCCATACTTACAGGACACATCAGAGAAACCCGCAGACTAGTTGTGGCGATCTCACTATCAGGATCTGCAGTCAGTTTTTCTTTAACTATTAAAATAAAGAAGTACACATACATTAAAGTGCTACTTTTGACTGGCCAATACGTGTACTTTATTTCCAAATTAAGCGTCTAGGAAACTAGTTCATAGCAATACCAAACAACACTTTCGCTATTTGCAAGCAACTGGCAAACACTGCGCATCGCAAGACTGATGTGCAGCAGATGCGCTAACAGCCATGACAGTCAGTAGAACACACTCAACCCAATATGCAGAGAGTTAAATAAAATAATCATCAGTGAGTGAGGTACAGAAGACAACCAGGTAAGCGAAGACAATTTAGGACATGTACCTGCACTTCACAGCCAACCACAGTGAGTGGCGCTCATGCCCTTCCCATCAGAACACTTCGGATGGGAACTCCAGGTGTGCTCCCTACCAGCCCAGGGACCCTCACTGAAGAAGTGTGTGATGCCTCAGCAACAGCAAAAGGAACCTTTGATGCTCCAGGCATGGATTTCCTTCTCAAAATGTTGCAAATCCCCTAAGTGACCAGCAGGAGGAGGGAGGTGATCATGCCCCTATACTCGGCACTCGTGAGACCTCACCTCGAGCACTGTGTCCAGTTTTGGTCACCACAGTACAAGAAGGACATCGAGGTGCTGGAGCGGGTGCAGAGAAGGGCAACAAGGCTTGTGAGAGGTCTGGAAAACATGCCCTATGAAGAGCGGCTGAGGGAGCTGGGTTTGTTTAGTCTGGAGAAGAGGAGGCTGAGAGGAGACCTTCTTGCCCTCTACAACTACCTAAAAGGAGGCTGTAGTGAGGCTGGTGCTGGTCTCTTCTCTCTAATTACTAATGACAGGACAAGGGGAAATGGCCTCAAGTTGCGTCAGGGTAAGTTTCGATTGGATATTCGGGGGAAGTTCTTTACTGAACGAGTGGTGAGGCACTGGAACAGGCTGCCCAGGGAGGTGGTGGAGTCACCAACCCTGGAGGTGTTTAAAAAAAAAGTAGATCTGGCACTTGAGACTGTGGTGTAGTGGTTGGGTGTGCTGGGATGAAGGTTGGACTAGATGACCTTCAGAGGTCCCTTCCAACCCCGAACATTCTGTGACTCTGTGATTCTGTGAAGTACTACTACCAGTTCTACTTTTAAAGAGCCATCCACCACCCTCAGTAACTACAGACAGGCAAATTAATTTGACTTACTTAGTGCTCTGGAATGATCGGGATTTCTGATACCTTTCATTTTTAACCTCTGCAAAAGCATAGCTGAAGTGAGCTGACGAACAAGATACACAGACATGGAGTAATTCTACAAAAAAACCAAAAAGAGTGATTAAAGATTAAATATTTATTTCATACAGTACTTCCACTAAGATAGGTTATTATTTGCTCTAGTTGTTGCATACAGTAACAACCAAAACATGCCCATTTTTTGTTTAATAGTTGCAAAAAGCCCTGACAGATAACTTTAGTACTGTGAAAGAGTCCAATAGTCAGAATTCCACCAATCAAGTCTACTTGTCCCACTCCACTTGCGACTTAAGAGTAGCTCCACAACCAAGAGACAATCTGGGCTCTTGGAAAGATGACTTGGACCGGTGACACACCTTCTCATACATGCAGTCTCTAAGAACTTCTCTTCACATTTGCCTCCTAAACCCTTCCCCTTTCTTCGGGGTCAGCTGTTAGCAGGGAGCCCAAGACGATCCCTTGACAAAGGAAGAGCGCTCTCTCAGACGCAGACGCAACACCTCCAGGTGGCACACAGCTGCATCAGCTGCCTCGTACCTTTTCTTTAGGTTGCGCTGCACTTCTAAGCCAAGCTTCATTACACTGTGTCCACGCCTCTGAGGCTGGCCACACTCCCTAGCATTTACTCTTCCCTAATTCACACCACTTGCCAAATTCTTCTCTCTTCGAGGTCACTAATGAAGGGAAAACTCTGCAAGTCTCACTACTGCACAAGAGAAACCGTTTCATCTGTTTAACACACACAGCGTGCCACCTCTGATTTCCAATCCCTTCTTACGGTTTCTATACCATCTGGGTACTGAATACGAATTTTAAACATGAACAACCTTGCCCCGCTCCTTCTTTACCACCTCTAAAAAAACCACCTCTCACCAAGTCGAGCAGATAAAAGTTATCTACGTGCATGGAAAAACTAAGAAAAGTGGGTTGTTTTTCTTCCTTAAAGAATGACCATACATTACGCTGCTTATTGCCTACAGAAAGGATTCTACAGGCTCAAGTCTCAACGCCTCTGTGGGACTGACACCTCCTTTGCTCAGAAGCCCTTTGTCATTAGTCAAGTAGATGCCAATAATGGCACTGATGCTCCACACTGTCCCCAAAGGCTTCACTGAGAGGACGAACAGCGACGGCTGCTGTGCAAGTTCCAATACCGAGAGCAGAGCACCAGCCTCAAACCAAAGAACTCGCTTTACCTCTCAGGACAAGAGGAAATGCCTGGGACAACCCCCAACTCATCTGCCTCCAGGAGAATACGTTTCAGCAGATACAGAGGAGGAAGAAATCCGGGGGTCAGCGAGAGCGGCCAAGGCCACACGCAATGCTGCAGGCACTTCAAAATTTTTGTGCTTTATGATCGGGAGGCAACAGCTTATATCTCTCTCTCTCTGTTTCAGAAAAAACCCTTTGCTGTCAGCACTGTTCTTCATTTATTTTCTGAACATTAGAGCTTTCTCTCTAATTTCTTTTCAAAATTTTAATTAGCGTAGAAAAGCTTATACTGGAGCCTCACTTTGGAACATGTGGAGTCTCTGGTACACAGATTTTGCTTTTGAAGATAAAAGTAAGAGGTAAGCTGCTTTGGTAATTGAATCCAAAAGGCTTTACACAATTAGTCACAGACAGAGGAATAAATAGTTCTTCACTTACCAACTGCTGAAAGGGCTGCTGCAACAGCTATTTAAATTCTAAGAAGAATTAAGAAATTCCCCACACTCCCTTTTCTTTCCTTACTAAATCCTTAGGGGGATTTCTGAACAGCCACATAGCCATTTTAAAGGCTAACTCCTTTTCAGCTATGATTACTGACTACAGGCACTAGAAAGCAACAGGTATCACATTTTGGTGACCAATCCCTTTATCTCCTGCCACCTGAAGTTTAGTACTCTTTTCCCCCACTGCAGCTTTCCATGAAGTTTACAGCTGCTTTATGAAGAGGCTTCAATTTTTACTTTTTGTCCCACTTCCCCTCAAGTCATCCAAACTTCCAGAATCCTCATCACTTGTAAGAAAATGGACACTGCTCAGATATCCTCCATTACACTCGCACACCACATAAGCATGATCAAACCAAGCATGTCTGAGATTCATCAAGACCAAAACCTGCTGACACCTCCCCAGCAACGCCTTTCCAGTAACCTGCCATCTAAGAGCTTTCTGAGACGGAAGTTTCACCCCTGTTTTGGTTTGTTTGCAAGTATAATTTTAAATCAACTCACAGAGAGGTCATTTTTCATGTGAAAAAAGAATTGCAAACAGAAATTAAAATATCCATTTACAAGTACTTCCTATGAAATAAAAATCGCTTTTGTAAAACTACTTAGTATCACTTGGTGAGCAAATAGAAAAACCTCAAAAAAAACCACATTTCTCCATGGCCTTGGCACATCTGATCCGTTTAAAAAGCATCCTCCAATAGACAGTTACAACAGATACTGAGAAACATGCCTTAGAATCTATAGCTATGTAATTTCATTCTTCACACCATCAGGCTACAAGGAAGAAAGCAGGTTTTACTCTTGTTACTTTGTACTGTTTTGTATTATTTACACCACAAAAAGATTTTGGTATATTTAGCACACTTCAAGCAACCCCTAAGTGCAAGATTTCTAACATGAATTCTGTAAGGAAGTCTTTGCTATCTGTATGCAAATTTTACACGTGACACTGTAAACTATCATACTTCTAGAGCAAACTTTGTTTCCTGGCTCCGATAATTAAGTTCAGTCACCTACCAGTGAACACTGGCTGGTGTACACCTCACCAGGAACATCAGGAAGCAGGGCAGAAGGAATGCCAGATGAGGTTATTTAGACAACTTCCCACATCCTACAGAACATATAGTTTACCTTCCCAATTTCAGAAGCCCACGAAATGGAAATCTGGTTTGGCACTGCTGATGACAACCGAACTAGAGATGTGATATTCAAGGGGCGTCCAGGTCGCTTCTGTTCAATTCCATTTTTTGGTGGTGGAGCATATCCCTATGGGAAGAAGGAGCAAGGAAAGCGTCATTGCTGTGCTCTGAAAATCCTGCT
>NW_009696844.1:28347-29336 GCF_000703405.1 Apaloderma vittatum
AACATGCAGATCTACGGCAAGTAGATAAGCCTAAAGGCTCTGTAGCCTGGAGACCAAATTCAACACTTACTCTAAGGAACATCAGTCTAGCACCATTAAGGCAACCACAATCTTAAAGCATATTTTAGGAGTTTTTACAGAAGAACATTGCAAGGACACTGCCTTAGTGACAAATACTGCAAATCCTGAAGAGTTAATTCAGTGTTTCACACCGACAGAACACTTCATTGATTCTATTTAGGAAACAAAAGTCTTATTTGAGGAGCTCCACATCTCCTTCGTGTGTGCTTTCCCTCACATCAACTACACTTAGCCCCACTAGTGACATGTTGTCATCTGTACTCTGACAAGGCTGCTTAAGAAGAGCTGTAAATGGAGTATCAGCCGTATTTCAGAGCTAACAGGCTTTGCTGTTGTCTGCAGAAACAAAATAAAGGAGATATTGTCTGCTGAGCTTAAATGAAGAATTTCACAACCTGGATAGCTCTTCTCTGTAGTTTTATTCCCTATATGATGTTTGTGAACTGGATCAGGAGCCATCCAGTTGGTTCCTTTTTGCTTCCAGGCAAGCACACACTCTCCAGCACGTCATGAGCAGAAAGTACTTGCGCTGTGTGAAGGAGCACACGGACCAACTGTAGCTTTTTCATCCCGCCCGGCATCTATCACTACAAAACCGAGACAGCCTGCAACAGGAACCCTGAGAATCCCTGTTCTGAGCTCATAGAGACAGTCTGCAGTCCGCTCCTCTCGGAAAATCACCCTGCACCAGAAGGACGCCAGTAAGAGATTGCAGCCCTATGTCTCGCACAGAACTGTCAGATTTCATTCAGTTCAAGGCAGCGTTGTTCTATGCAAGAAAGGATCCTAGAAAAACACAGACACTTACATTGTTTTATCCAGAGAAACACACACATTCACAGATGGGTGCTTGGAAAAAGAGTTACTTTGAAAGAAACACAGAATGGCCTTGGCTGGAAGGGACCTTA
>NW_009696845.1:0-3562 GCF_000703405.1 Apaloderma vittatum
CCAACCTGAATGGTTCTAGGATTCTATGATTCTATGATGGCAAAGCAGGGGCAAGCCCGTTCCTCTGATATTGCAGCAAAGGAGATAACCTATCAGTAGTTCTTGCTTCTCCCCACCAGCTGGTCCAAAAATCACAGAGTCAAAAGGCAATGCTGAATGTGACCTTGAAACGATGACTCAGGCTGCGTAAGCTTGGCACTAGCAGGAATATTAACCCTTGGGTGGTGGTGCACGAAAGAAATGGCCAGCTGAACCTCCTGGGGTGCTTGCGTGTGGAAGCTCAGTGGCAGGAGGTTGTCTCAGCCTTAAATTCCCCCCAAAGCACGTGGATCCTGGAGGAGGCAAAGGGGTGTTGCTCATGGGGTCTTTCATCCCCCGGCAAGCAGCTGCTCTCTGAGGGGTGTGACGGGTCTCTCACGTCACGTTGGGGAAGAGCAAACTGTCAAAACCCTTTGGCTAAGGCATGATTTAGCAGCTGGTTGGATTTATGCCCAGTGCAGCCTATCTGGGACTCGGAAGGAAAACAGATGGAAAAATAATAGCAACACGTTAATAAAGTGTGTTCTGCACTTCAAATACAATCTTGTATTCAACTTCTTCTGGTAGAATTTGGAAACCCTGGGGACTGACCTTCCGTGAGATCTAGGAGTCCTGGCCAGATGGAAAGCAGCAGCCATGCCCCAGGCTGGCCAAGCTATGATGAAGCAAAGAGAAAGAAAAAAAGTCCCATTTGCAAATTCCGTGTGCACCAGAGCTGATCACTGCCATCCCAGAGAAGTTATTTTAGAGTGGTAGGTGTGCTGTCTGTAAATTAAAATAAACACACTGGGGAAAAGCCACCCTTATCATCTCCTTGTGCAGTAAAAATTATTGATTGATTTCTTCTTATCTTGCGCTGTGCTTTGCTCACAGGGTTATAACAGCAAGAATTTTCAAGCAGACCTTTTCAGTTTGAAACAGTTCGGGAGCCGGGAGACACTCCTCTAGACACTGGGACGTGCGAAGGATCTCAGGTAAGTTTGCCTGAGATTTCACTGGGATTTCACCGGACTGGTACTTGCTTATTGAGTATTTAGCATTTAATCAGTTGGAAAAATCAAACTGTAGCTGCGTGTCGTACTGATGTGTTTAAGGCCCGTGCTGTGATATCGATTATCTGGACCGGTGGTGGTGCCGTGCAGCTGGCTGCCAACGCCAGACTCGGAGGATTAAAAAAAGGGAAGAAAGAAACCCGTAATGTTCGATTTGCTGCCACTAGAAGATTTGCTCTGGTGAAATTCAGCAGTGAACATGACTGCTGTAGCTTTCTGTGGAATAGATCTTAGGAGGAGCGATTGAGGGAGCTGGGACTGCTCAGTTTGACAAAGAGGAGGCTGAGAGGGTACCTCATCATGCTCTACAATTACTTGAAAGGACATTGTAGAGGGGTTGGTGCTGGTCTCTTCTCACAGGGAATTGGGGACAGAACCAGGGGAATGATTGCAAGTTGCAACAGGGCAGGTTTAGGCTGGACATTAGGAAGAAATTCTTCAGGGAAAGATTAGGCTGGACATTAGGAAGAAATTCTTCACAGAATGAGTGGTCAGACCTGGAACAGACTGCCCAGGGAGGGGGTTGAGTCGCCATCCCTGGATGTGTTCAAGTGTCGCTTAGATGTGGTGTTGGGTGATGTGGTTTAGGGGTGAACTTGTAGTGTAGGGTTAATGGTTGGACTCGATGATCCCAAGGGTCTTTTCCAGCCTGAATGGTTCTAAGGTTATAAGACAAGCTGATAAGAAACGTCACCAGTACCAAGTCTGGGGTGGCCACTTGGCACTCTGGTGATGCTGTTTCTCGTTGCAACCTTCCCAAGACCATAAATGCACGTTTTGGCAGTTATTTTCTGCAGGTTCATCATCTCCGGGGTGCGTCACCTCCAGGTAACGGACTGCAGGCACGATCTTTGCCGAGCCCCGTGCCTCTCACCCGCCACAAGGTGAATGTTACCTCCAGCCAAATGAGAGGCTCTGCTTCACCTCCCCCTCTCTAATCGTGCGTCCGTCCTTTCCCATCTTTGCTCCCATGACAGTTGGTCCCCGTGGCTGATGTGGTCCCCAAGGATGGAGACCCTCCCCACCACTCTGAGCAAGGAGCCGCTCCTTTTGTTTCACAGGCAGAGAAATGGAATCTGCAGGAAGTTTTATCTGCTAACACATCTAAAGACGTGGGGGAATGTCCAAAACTGTTTTCAAGTCTTGCTTCTGCCTTGGCAGGAAGGGCAAAAGGCTACAGGTGCCATTCCCACAGGGCAAGACTGAATCCCTTAATGCAAAGCTCAGGTGCCAGAGCAGGATAAATCAGAAGTCACCAAAGCTTTTATCAGAGGGGGAAACAGCATATTTTCCCGTAGTTGTATTTCGAATACTTTTTTCTTGTTAATCTTTGACCCAGAATAAACCTCTGTCCAAGGAGGAAGAACAGTGCTCAAAAAGCAAATGCGAAGAGCTCTGCATGTGGTGAAGAAAGCTGGCATCTATGCAAAGGGTCTTGTCTTGGAAAGTTCTCACAACAGCTACTTCTTCTGCACTTGGACATGCATGGGTGTGCTTTTCTCGTGCTGAGCTTCCTAAATTCACCTTTATTGTGGTGACAATACTGTTTTCTGATGCGCTTGGAGCACATGAGTGGTAGAAAACTTGTGAGGCGTTGGGCTGCTGCATCTCCCTCAGCTGCTCTGTGAAAGCAGATTGTGGGGTTTATTTAAAAAAAAAATCATTCGAAAAAGCAGGAAAAGTGTTCCTATAAACGCGGGATCTCATTTGTGGGATGTTCCCATAAATGTGGGATCCGACCACTCACCCTTTCTTATTGGGCCTCATGATGGGGAATGATCACTGCTCACAGGAGAGCTGTTTTTCCCATCTTAAGCGATTTGAAAAATAAACCTCTGCTTCCCATCCTTATGGCTTATGCCCTGACACCGGGATGGGGGACACGGAGCGTTGCCAGCTCTTAGAGGGTGGGAGGTGCTCAGCATCGGGGCTGTCCCATCTGCCTTGCCCACGGGCTCCTCTCTGTTTTCACAGGGCCCCCAGCATGAGTGGGAAGAGATCCAAGTGCTCCTTCTCCCGCCTGGAGGTGATCCTCATCGTCTGCCTGGCCTTGATGGTAGCGGTGACCGTGGTGCTTCTCACCCTCCACTTTCTCATCAAAGAGAGCAACGGCAAGTTGAGCTATTTCAGTCCCACCATCGCACCTTGCTTGAGTGTGTGTCCGGTGCAGGAATTTAACTCAAGGGGGCCGGTTAGCTCAGTCAACTGAGTGTGGCACTAACAACGCTAAGGTCGTGGGTTCGATTCCCATTCAGTCCCCATGTGTTGCCTGATCTAGTCAAGAGGTGGCGTCCCTGGTGACAGGGAGGCTGGATTAAAATGATCCCTAAGGTCCCTTCCAGCCTCCGCCATTCTAGGATTCTATGATTCTATGATATGGGTAGAGAGTCACTGGGCTCAGCCTTCCTAGTCACAGAATCACAGAACAGCTTGGATTGAAAGAGATCTTAAGATCTTGTTCCAACCCCCCC
>NW_009696845.1:3622-4774 GCF_000703405.1 Apaloderma vittatum
CCGGGCGCAGCGCGAGCGGTGGCGCTGCCACATCTTCTCTGGGCAACCTGTGCCAGTGTCTCTCTAAATCTACCCCCTCTCAGTTTGAACCTGTTACCCCTTGTTGTATCATGACACTCACTCAAGAGACCCTCCCCATCCTTCTTGTAGCCCCCTTGAAGTTACTGGAAGACCAGTAGCCTTCCAGGCTGAACAATCCCGACTCTCAGCCTGTCCTCACAGGGGAAGTTGAGCTGAACACGTTAGTGCAGGTGGGGAGCGATCCCTTCTCAGATCCATGGCACGGTGCTGTTGGTGGCCTCTGACAGGAGCGTGGTGGCCAAACCCAACAGGAGCATCTCTCAGGGATGTGGCTGTACAGCCTCAGGGCTGCTGGGTGAGGCTGGGTGCAGGGATCCAGACACCCTCCCTTCCCTCTCACTGCACCAAGGGGTTTCACAGCTGTTGCAATCCCATCACAGCTCATTTACACCTCCAACCCCAGCACCAGGCATGGGGCAGGTGAGTGTTGGAAGCTGCCCAGAGTTAACTCTCAGTTCACTTCTAATGTACCTCACGCTTGTCCTCTGGAGAGATAGAATCTCCCTGGGAAAGAAAATGCTTTAAAGCTTTAGGTGTTTCCATGTGGTAGGGGCACGTTTGCAGAACCAGGGGTCTTCCCTGCCCTGGACAGGGCATCACCCAGCACCTCAGCAAAAAGGGACTTCTCAGTTTCTAGATTTTGATCTCAAATGGGATGTACTTCATACTTTCTTCATGTTTTTAGGTTGTACCAAGTAAGAGTTTTGCACAGGCAAGTCCCCTTTCTGTTGTAGCCCTTGAAGGAGGAGGTGGAGGAGCGGTGGTTTGAATGGGTAGCCCTGTTCACTCATGTCATTTTAAACGAGGGAAATGCCCTGAGGTCAGTCGGTGGCCAGTGTGAGTGTTTTGCTTCTCCTTTGTTTTCAGTGACAGCCTAGGAAAGACCAGACCGGGAAGAGTGAGTGTCCCCTTGTCTGGATTCCCTGCCTTGAGTGGCAGCAGCTGGCTGGGGTACACTATGAGAACAGACCAAGCCCATGGAAACATTTTCCCACAGTGTTATCTCAGTCTCCAGTGATTTGTGGCTCTGGGACTTCCTGAGAGGCAGATTATATATATATTTTTTTATAT
>NW_009696846.1:0-11076 GCF_000703405.1 Apaloderma vittatum
TTTATATTTATGTTATGTTGGCAATTGCTACATTGATAGAATTATGGCTGTGAATTTTCTCCAGTCTTCTCCATGTTGAGAAATGCTGGATATAGCATGGGCTAACTCAAGCTTAGATCTCAACCTTCACTCCTGAGGACAAGGCAGGAATGTTTCTGAATTCCAGCCATTTTATGAGCATTCACAAGCACGGACAGAACTTGACAATGTGGAGGGCAACTTTTGTTATCTCTTAACACTGAAGTAAATACCTTTACAACAATTATATGGCTGGTTTTCTATTTCTGACAGAATAAAGCTATAATTGTGTTTTAAACATGATATTGCTTCATCCTGTACAAACAAGCTCTATAGCAAGTGATGTATTCGGAGTAAGTAGTTGTAACTGAGAGCAGGGATTTACACAACTTGGCTTAGTTTCACCTCTCTAGACTCCTTATTCAATTCCGTACGTATTCAAATGTGTCCACTTGTTAGGTATGTTCTGATAAAGTTCACAAATATGTACAGAAAAATATATACAAAAATATATTTGATTGCATCAATCGCATGTTTACCTTCGCCAAGTCTATGAACGTAATCTGTCTACTCAGACAATGTAAAGATGTCTGTGTGCTCTCCTCCAGGAGGCCTTCAGCACAGCTTTTTAAGCTGACCCTAATTTTCAGAATGTGCACCCCCTGACAGCTTCCCTGGTGTTGCAGTTGTTCAGGTGAAATAGCTGTTGAGACCAGAAGAAAATGTGTCAGGCCTTTCACTTAGATTGTTCAATGCCTACATCATTTTCATGTATTCTTTAAAATTCTTTTTTTTCTATATCAGTTTAGAGATTAATAGCCTAGAGACAAAAGTCCCTTTATCATTAAGCATGAGCCTAAAATCTAACGGGGGCAGGGAACGTAGTCTCTGTTTCACCCTGTGCTAGTAGCTGTTAATTACTTTTTCCAGTCTTGGTCAAGACTTAATTGTGTTTTGTTGAATCCTCTACAGAAGAGAACTAAAGCCAGCAACACAGATTTTCAGCCCATTTGCAAGGCATACACTTGTAGCTGGGAGGGGACACAAGCTTTGTATCCTCAGTTGGGGGGGACTGTGTTTGCCAGTCTCTCCTGTCAACACTAATTAAATGACTTATGGCAATTTAACAAATCATCCCCTAATTAAGTTCTGGAGAATATTACAACCTTGACCGAAAATAAAATACTACTTTTCTATTGCTGCATACTGGCATTTGATTTTCTTATCATCTTTGGAGGAAGACAGGCAGCGACAGAGAGAATTTCATCTTTTTCCAAAAGAGATGTGAAAGCTGGACAACATGAATTATTTTGAAGAGTACTAAATTAACCTAATACATGCTGAGTTGACAAGACACACCACTTTCAGGCAAGTAAAGTTAGTAGAGTGGAATCACACCAAGAGAAGGATTCTAGAATCTACTTTTTCCAGATTTTCAAACTCCTATGATGATTTATACTTTGCTGCTGTTAGGTATCTTAGCACTGCAGAACTCTCAGATAACTGGTTTCAGGAGATAAGTTAGGTATATAGATCATTGTTCCAAGACCTCTTTGTACCCATTTTTTCTCTGCTGCGATGAATACACTATGAATGTCACCACACTTATTGTGACAATTCCATTTTCCTTATTGTATTCGCTCTTCTCCTATGTTACATGAAGCCTGCATTACTGTTAACTTGTTTCAGTCTGTTAGCACTGATTCTTCCCAAATCCCACAAGAAGCTGTAGATATACTTCCACCATCATCCATCAGATCGAAAATTGTCTTATTACATATCTTAGAGCTGGCTATGATATTCCTTTCCACCATCTGCTGTACAATAGTGATATTTATGGCTAGAATGCTTCTGGTACAAAACACAACCTCAGAAACAAACTATGAAAATGGCATTTCTAAAGCAGATCATTGCATAAACACAAGCTCACAGCCATCTTCCACAGTGCTAGAGACATCGTAAACGTTCCTTTACATACCTGCTGGGTTGGTCAGGGACTATTCATGAGTAAAAACTTGAGTCTATTTTTATCTGCCTGCTGGTACCAATTCACTCCCTTAATTCTTCTATTCACAGTCTGACTTTGAAAACATTAGAATCCACTTTATTCTTTACCGCTCTATCTTGTTGAGAGGGACTTGTTCTAATGGGAAATGGGGACAAGTGGCTCTTTCAAATACATTCTTCATTTGTTTGCAATTAAAAAGGGTACTCCAGCTCTACCTCAAATGTTTTGTCCACCACCGCTCAATTGAGTGTGTTCTTCTGATGCCACCAAGGACATCATAGCATATCTTTACGTCTACCCTTTGTTCAAACACTATTGTGAATGCCTCTTTTCAGATAATACGTTTTTAATGTGTTTGCTTCATATTTTCTGTTGTTTCTGAAGAGCTTATCACCCGTCTTGGAGTTCAAAATTTACCCCTCAGTACCTTTGGCCCTTCTTTTATGACTCATATCACTGTTTCTGTCAGATCCCTGGCTTCTGTTCCAGAGTTCAATTAAAAGTTAGCAAGCATCCTATTTGCATTGAGTTTCTCTGCCACTCTGCTGCTGCAGTGTTCTCCATGGCTCCTATAAAAAATTAAACATAACTTGCAGTGCCTTATCTTCTCCATGATCCTGATCTTCTGCCAGCACACCTGCTCACCACCTTCTCTTGCTGGCTGCCAGGCACACTCTCAGGTTCCCCAGTCATATGGGTTTTACACTTCTTATCTGAGGATTTCCCTGCACTTTGACTATGGTCTGCATCTGAAACAGGCTCCTCAGCACGAGGACCAACGATCTGGGGTCAGTGTTTTCCAGTGTCTTTTGGGCACCTGAGTACTGCTCATTCACAAGCTATTGCCTGGGATGCTTCTGCTGCATGAGGCAGCTGGTGCTCACTGGTTTCACCTTCTTCCCAGGGAGCCAGGCATCATGGGAAATGAGCAACAGGCTCTTGGGAAGAAAACCAAACCCCATGTTGTTCTTCTGTCCAGTAGGTCTTATAGCAGCCTTCCAGTACTTAAAGGGAGTCTACAGGGAAGATGAGGAGAGAATCTTTATCAGACAATGTAGTGACAGGATGAGGGGTAATGGCTTTAAACTGGAAAAGTGTAGGTTTAGATTAGAGATAAGGAAGAAGTTCTTTACTGTGAGGATGGTGAGATACTAAAAAGGATTGCCTAGAGAAGTTGTGTCTGCCCCATCCCCAGAAGTGTCCAAGGCCAGGCTGGATGGGGCTTTGAGTAACCTGGGCTAATGGGAGGTGTCCCTGCCCATGGCAGGGGAGTTGGAACAAAATGATCTTTATTTTCCCTTCCAACACAAACCATTCTATGATTCTACGACTCATCAGTTTTCCCTCCCTTGAAAAAAGAAATTGATTTCAGAGTATAAACTACCTTTCTGTCCTCACACGTTGAGACCCAGACCCCACTCAATATTTAAATGCTGCCTTCTGCTATGGTCTATGGAGAACATGACAGTGAGATCCTTTAAAATGTGATCGCACTGATAAATGATGCATGCTTTTCTGACATCTGATCTCCAGTGCTTCTACTTCCAGGCTGTGTGCCAATCCCACTATGAAACTTTGGTCTGAAAGTGCAGAGTGCCCCCTGCCATGGCCAACATACTTCTACTATCTCTGAGCTGTGTTATGTTATCCTGTTCTCACTCTGCTGCTCTGTCAGACTGTTTTGTGTGCTGCCTTATTCAACACTCAGGACTCGAAAAAACTAAAATTAGTCCCTCAGCATTCTAAAGGAATAAAGATGAATTCCTACAGTTTCTTGAAGAGGGATGGAAGGATTCCCATGGCATCACTGGATGGTGAATTAAGGCCACAAAAGTAGCACTTTTTAAGGAAGGAGCTTAGAAGGCATGTCCACAAATGTGGACTCAAGAAATCACTGGGATTGCTTTGCCTAAGGCAGATGGTTTTCTGTGGGTAGATACATGACGTTTGTCTCCAAAACTGCTGAGCTAAAGTGCTTCAACAGCATAAAATGAGTGTTTTAAAAGTGCAGGTGGACAACGAGAAAGTATTTGGTTCCCAAGATATGTATTATAGGACAATGTGCTGTTCTGAATTCCGTCTTCTGGCAGACTCCATGTAAATCAGAAAATACAACATTTTCAATGCATTTTGTCTGTTCAGGGGAATATTTGGTACAAATATGAGGTGAATTGCACGGAACAAAGCTTTAAAGAATAGCCTTTATAAAATTTTTACATTCAACATGGAATAACATAACTCTCCATCTGTTTTATGGAGGAAAAGATTCTGTGCTAAGCTTCATAACAGCTTATTAAATGAGATAACCATGTATCCAAGGAGATGGAATTGAAAATAAAAATTTCTTGGATAAATTCTACAAGAGGCACAAGGGGATGCCTGCTGTACAACTTCAGCATTCAAAGGACTCATTAGTACAGCATAGGCTGCTTCACAGTTCATAGCCAGAAAATACGATCATACATCAGTAGACATTTTAATGAGGTTAATGGGTTTATTATTATTTTTAAAGTAACTATGATAATATAATAACAATAAAGTTTTTTCAAAGATGACTGTTCAGGGTGGCTGTCAGTACCTGTGCTTTGAGAAAAAAAAAAATCCTACATAATAAAAACCTATCCCATTAGAGTGAGAAAATCTCAGTGTAAAAAGCAAACAGTTAGTGGTCTTGATGTTCATTTTGCCAGGATGTATTCAGCACATGATAGTTCTATCATAAAATGGCTCACTGTAGAAAGATCTTGCATAAACTCAGTTAAAAAAACCATATCTACATATGTTTCCAGAGTTTCCTTTCATATCCTTATTTTTCATCCTATCTGTCCACAATATGGTACTTTCCCAGATGATAAACACACACAGTTTGGATATGAAGAATTAAAGACCCTTACTGCCTTCAGGCATTATACTCTTAGAAAAGATTATTAATTAGGTCATTTGAAGCCCTTCACAGATTGCATTTCTAAGGGACAATTTCTTTCATCAAATGCATGTGATTTTTCTATTTTAAACAACACTGAGGTCATCTCTGCAATGAACACCTCTGATGTGGCACATCAGGTAACTTTTGGCATAGTTCTAAAATTTGGATTTCAGTTAGATACATTAAAAACACATAAATTGCTATGCATGCTGGGCTCTATACCTCTATACTTCCTCCTGCCAGTTTCTTTGCTATGACTCCTTCTTAGCTCAGCTTTCTGTGCAGAGAGTTAAGGGGACAATTCAACTAAAGACCCCCAGAAATACGCAAAGGAAATAACGAGATCCACAGAAAAAATGAATTCAGAGGGCATTCTGTGATTTAAACTGATTGGTAATGCTAAAAAAATGTTAAAATAGAGATGATTTTAAAGGTACTTTTTACAAGTCCATGTCGGCATGTGAATTCTGAGTCTTTAGGAAGATTATCATCTCCCCAGCACCGTGCAGAGGGAAACAGGGGTTCAATGCAAAATCTCCCAAATCCTAGGCTAAACCCAGTGTAATTTTTTACTACCCCTAGGCAAGCAATACCATAAAGAATATTGAATAACTGAACCAAAGGAGAACCTCTACTTTTTCTGTTGCTTCAGGATAGTTTCTCAGTCATCTCTATAACCCTTAGCAAAGAAGAAGTCTCTTGCAGTGCACCAGCATCAATCACAGGGACCCTTTTGAAGAAGACCGCTGTAGACAAATAACACAGGATGTAAAAGTTATGATATTTGGAGAGCAACAATCTGCACAGTGTTCATGTTCTTCATATTTAATATTCAGTTCATATTTATACCTCAAATTGTTTAGTAATAAGTCTCCACAAACCCTTGAGAAAACAACTAGGTATTTTTCAGTCAGTGTTACCAGCTTTTTATTTGCTTGTTTCTTTTCGTAAATTAATTAACAGGTAAAAAATTGTGACAAAGAAAACAAGCAAATGAACTATGGAGAACCACTGAGATTGCTCAAAGCCTTTGATGAGTAGGCAACAGAGCAGCTACTGTTTAAGTGCAAAAAGAAAAACAGTGTAAAATTAGTGTTTGGTCTCTGGGATTCCTGATTCCTAAGCCTATATCAAAAAAGCTAGGAAAATGTGTTTGAAATGCCTGACATTTCTGTTACAAGCAAGGAAACTGTTAATGCCACGACGAAGACCCTTGAGCAGCTGATGTGATGGGTGAAAAGCGAAATCGCAAAGCACTTGAGTGATCACTATTGCATAAAGCATCTCTGTACTAATATAATACTAATAATACTAATACATATAATACTAATAAGTTCTCTGGGCCAATGTGTGGCATTCCCATTCTGAGTGTTCAATGACTTCAAATTGGAGAAAGTACAGCAAAGGACAAGTAGGGTGGCCATAAGAAGGGAGACCCTGGTTTATGAGAGAAGATGAGGGGAACGTCAGCCAACTCTGAAACGGGAAGTGATATGGCTGGATCCACATGGACTCAGCATGCTCAGACACGTCTCTGGTTCTGGTCAAGCTGTGGTCCTACAGCCCCACAGTGATATGGCTGGATGCTTTCAAGGTCCTAGACTAGAACAGGTGTCTAGAAAGACCTACCATTTTTATTGGTTTACATTTTTGCTATTGCTACATTTTCCTTTTACAAACAATCAAAAGCCTGTGTCTAAAACTCTAGATAATTTAATGTATTGAACTCAAACTCTGACAGACACTTTTTCCCAGGCAGTGTCAAATTTGTCTTGAAGTCCCTAAATTAACTTACCACCCTATTTTCCAACAAAATATATGTTAAAGTTTAAAAAAAGATATGGGGAAAATTCTGACACTTGTCTTATGGAAATGATTTTGAGAAATTATCTTAATAACTCTGAGGCACTTCACAGGATAGTGTTACTGTCATAAGCTGCCCCTCGGATACCCAGTGTGTGAAAGAAGTCGCAAGCGTAATTTTCACCATAAACAAAAATAAAGCCACAATAATTGTTTCATCTGATTGTAATTCTCCACTGAGTGACATAAACAGTGCTGTCATTTCTTTCGGTAAGTCATAATTGCACTGCATTTCATGTGAAATTAAAATGTTGACTGCGATGTCAAGGGTGATGCGTTCATGAACTAAATGATTAAAATATTCTCTATTATGTCTCCAGATGGAAAAGTGACATACTCCTGCTTCTGACATTTAGGCCCTGTGCTGACTACACTCTCTACCTCTTTTGCTTTATCCTTCAGCATTAAAATATTTTAATGTATAAGAGTTTTAATTGAGAAAAATCCAAACAAACATAATTTGGTCGTGGATCCCAGAAAAGTCTTGGGACACATGGACGTGGGTTCAGGCTCAGTTGACGTTGCTCTTTCAGCTCCTTAAAAAGCTAAGCCATCTTTTACATAAATTAGGGGAGCAATTCCCAGTGACTTAGGTAGAAATCGGAACAGCCCAGACCTGGATGGATAAAATATGCACTGAAATCACCATTTTTGCACTTAGACCTTCTGCTCGTGCAAACGAAGGTTTGAGCATTGATTGTTGTTGGAGGAAATGAGACTGGCAGCCCCTCGAGAGTGTGCCAGAATCAGTTCTAGTCTTTCCTCTGACTTCAAAAACCTCAGTCCTGAAACCACTAAGCACTGATTTCTGCATTTATGGTTCATCTGGGCTTGACATCAGAGACCTCTTCTTCTCTAATTCCCGTGATTTCCAATAGAGAGAAGCAGAGTGAAGGATCAGATGAACTGAGGGAAGGAGAGACCCGCTGTGATCCACGATTTGTATTGTATGAAAATTAAAAGCAAGCCCACAGTGTTGTGCTCACATCTGTGGCAGAACTGCACTCAGCTCCAATTGTCGCCGTTTATTGAAAACGATGTATTTGCAGTGGTTTGTGGGTTGGTTTTTTTTCAAACAAAGTACTCAGCCAACTGATTGGTTTTTTATTACTTGTGGAATTGTTTATGTATTACCAAAAGTATAAACTAAAGATACAGCAAGAAGAAAATCACAGAGTAGATAAATTACTACTAAAGAAAACATGAATAATTCAAGAAATGGGAGTCAAGTGTTTCTTAAAACTTGTTTCTTTTTTCATAAAGGGAGAAAAATGAGTTTCATATGGACAAAAACTATCTACAACTGTAAGTGTGCAATTTTAAAGGCGAGAAATGACAAATGTTGAGACTGGCAGGCAACATTGGGAAAAAAGGCTCTGGATTCAAACAGGGTGTTGAAGAAAGCTGAATGTTAACACAACAAGAAAAATAAAAAAAAAAATCACTGTGTAGCAAATACTCAACTTGGCTTAATCCACTACACCAAATAAGTATGACAAAGAGTTCACAGGTGAAATAACTCTACAATAAGCTCTTGTCAGTAAGCTGATTAGTGATTTAGAATAATTTCCTGATCAGATGACCCTTACACAGCAGACCCTCACATCTTCAGTCACAAACGTGAGTTCAATCCAGTAAGTCTAGATACAGGAAAATTTATTTTCCATCCAGCAACACGGCTGCTGCGCAGGCTCTGTGTTTCAGGTTTCTGGTGAACATTATGCTAGAAAATCCCTGATTTAATGGCAGCAGCGGTCAATAGACCTGAGAGCTTCATGTCAGCACACCATTGTGCTAAAATATCATACGTCAGGAACAGCAGCAGATTCCTAGTCCCAGAAATTTTATGGCTATAACATTTGGCTGTAAAATAACAAACAAATAGAGAACATGTAGAAAACAGGGTGACTTTACTTTCACATTCATAGTTATATGATGTCCCTGTCTCCTTGCCCTTTTTCTAATATCCATGCTCGACTGGTCAGAACTTCACATGCCACTCTCTATCCTGCACTGATTACACAGTGCATGCTCCCCAAATGCTCAAGTGCAAAGTATAAAAATAGGCTTAATCTAAAATTAATTGCATTTCAGGAAAAAAAAAATATTTTCAACATTTAATATTTGCTTGAGAAAAGATTAAACCAGGTATTATAAAGGACTAAAATGTTTTTTGTAGGCTACAAGAAACCTAATTCTTTTTTAATTCTTTTTTTCTTTCTTTCATGGACAACTAATGAATTGTATTAAAGAGCCTACCATGTTAGTATTACACAAATCTGCTGGAGAAAAATGTTAAGATTAGAGATGATGGACGAGATAGAAATGTCTGTCTTTTTTAGTCACCCAAAGTTAATTAAAATAAACCTGACCTGTTACCTGCTACTCAAAGTGCCCTATGGAAACAAGACAGTAAAGGTAGCAGAGACGTGGCTTGTCTTGCTAAAATTCCTTAAGATTAATTAAAAAGCAGATTGTTCTTTGAAGAGTCTCACATCAGAAACTATTACTTTTCCCCTCAATCCTGTTACACATTTTCTGAACATTTGTGATAAGATTTTATATAACTAAACACGAAAGCTGAGATTTGTATCAGAGGAAGCAAAGCTTTGGCTTAGCATCGGGGAAGAGCATGACAGCTCTCAAGGTGCTCAGAGCAGGGAAGAGTCAGAAAGCTCCAGCAGCGTAAGGCAGCAACTTATGGAAATATGACCAGGTGACCCTGGTGCTGGAGCAACCTAGATCTTGATGTGAGATGTTGGGGGTTTAAACTAGGTGATCTTTAAGGTCCCTGCCAACCCAAGCCATTCTACAATTCTATGTGTGTTAATTCTGGAAGTCTTCTCAGTTCTAGTCCCTTTTTGAGCTCCCAGGCAGTATAATAATGCATATGAAATACAATAGGGAAAGGGAGGCGGTCTAGGCTTGCTTTATGAAAAGTGCATTGGTTGGCACATCACGTTAGAAATATTTTGTAAACCACGCAGGAGATGGGTAAAAAGCCCCACTTTGCAATTAGACATCCTTGTCAGGAGCAAAAACTGCTCAGTCTAAGTAAAGGTTGTTTACTCTGGAAGCATCTCCATGTGTCCATCTGTCATCCTCTGTTCTGGACAGGATAACGATATTTAAACTACCCCTGACAGGTGTCTGTTTAAACTGGTTAAAAATACCTTGGCGAAGACTGTGGAGTGACCCTTTGAGAACCATGTTTTTGTGCTGCATCACCACTATGGTTAGGAAGGTTGCCCAAATATTCAGCCTTTTTGCTTTTTCTTAGCATTTCTTTTCCTATCTCGAACTTTACAGAGGAAAAAATCATCTATTTTGCATTTAAAACTGCACACCCTGAAAGATTGTTGTTCTGCCTATTGTAGAAGGTAGAACTTAAGTGCTTCTCAGCTTAACAGTAAACCAAGTGTTTCAAGTATCCCTTATACATGATATTTGCTAAAGTTCTCGATCCGCTTCTTAAGTGGAACACAAAAACCTGGGTATAGCAGTCTAGCTGCAGTCACTCTGCTGCTGAAGGGGAATTCACAGGAAAGATAGGAAAAGGCAATATCTAAGACCTGGCATGAGGTTCTCCTGTGAACACATTTCAGAATAAGTTTTGTCTTTATTTATACTCATATTGCTGGATTTGTTACCTGACCTTTCATAAACCAGTTATCTTTTGATTAAACTACCAGGCAACCCAGATACGCAACTCATTGTTGCAAGACAACCCCAGGACAACTTCATTTGTAGTATCTAAAAAGGATGCATGTTATATGCCTAGAAAGTATGTTAGTACTACTATATCTCAAGTTAACATGGATCTTGAAGAGAGTCAAAAGTCCCGTCAGGACTTGCAAAAAGCTCAAATACTAAAGATAAAGATATGGCTTTTAGATGAAGCCTATTTTTTTTCTCTTTTGCTGAACATACACTAAATTAAATTACAAGAGAGGACAGTTTTGCCATCATAACTGCCACCACAAATATTACTAAAGCCAGACACAATTTTTTTCTCAGTAATAGCCTTGGAAAATTGCTCAGCCAAGCTGACTTAATAATATTCTTAGTGAGAATAGTCATGCTCTTTAAGGTCAAGTCACTTAATACCTGGATATGTTGAAGGTCTTACAGATGGCACAAGGTTGTAGATGTGTTTTTTGATTCAAGTGTTTAATGCTGTAACTTTTAAAGTGTTTGTTCTTTGAAAGACTTGGATTATAGAAACATAGAATCATAGACCCATAGAATCATAGAACCATAG
>NW_009696847.1:0-971 GCF_000703405.1 Apaloderma vittatum
CGAAGAAGCCGCTGGGACCAACAGAGCAGCCACTAGAAAAGCAAATTGAATCTCTCGAAAGTTTAATTTTACATCAAACTGTGAAGAAAGGCAGCCCCCCAAGGAGGGGGGGGCTCCAGCCCCCGGTGTGCCATCACTGCTGGGAAATCCTAAAAACATCAACTGGGAAAGGCTGGGGGAGGTCAGGAGGGAAGAAATTGGTGGAAATGGGGCTGGGTTTCTGGTTGGGCTGGCACCAGATTCATTTCCAGGCCAGGAGAGGTCACCAGGCCCCACGTTCCCCTCTCAGGGGGTCGGCAGAGGGGGGCATCTCTGTGAGGCCTTTGGACCCTCAGCACTGAGGCCTGACTCTCTGTGCAGCTCATCACACCGGTGGCTGCCAGATCCAGCTCTGGGTCCCTGACAACCACCGCTTGAAAAACAAACACCGCAAAAATGGGGGGTGACACATTCCAGGGATAAAAGCCCTGGTGGCTTCAAGGGGGGAATGGAGCAGGGGACGAATGTCTGGGGGCTGCAGTGATTTCTTTCCCTGCCCTGTCAATAGTAATGCTACTACTAATAATAATTAACTGATTCATTAATAAGTGGTAGCATGGGCCATGAGAATATTTTCTCAACATGAATCCGCTGCTTTGGGGTAAAAGTGGTAGAAATTAGGCATGTTCACTGCAAGTTCATGGCACGTGGGAGCGGGGAACATGGGGTGTGGGTGCACATATGGAGGGGTGCACATGCACGGGGGGCCACACACGTGTGTCGGGCTTGCAGGCGTGCCAGGGGAACACACACGTGTGCAGGGCCTGTGCATGCTGCAACACGAGGCGGGTCTGTGTGTTCTCGGCGTGCACACATGGGTGCACGTGTGGTGTGCACCTGTACCGCGTGTGCACAGGGTGCGCTGGGAGGGGAACCTTCAATGTGTGTGTGTGCACGTTTACCTGCGCACAGCTGCACGCGTGTGCGTGTCC
>NW_009696848.1:0-28002 GCF_000703405.1 Apaloderma vittatum
CGGTGAGTGCGCGTCGCCGCCGGGTCGGTAAGTTCTGCCCTGGCCGAGCCCCTGACGCGCCTTCCTGCCCTGCCCGGTGTGAGGTTTGGGCGGTACGTGCCCGGCCGGGAGGGTGAACGGGCCCGGGTAGCCCTCAGCATTTCTGTCGGCTGCCCAAGAGAAAACTGCCAGTTTGGGTGAATTCAAGTTCTGCTTCTCCCGTAGGAGCCAGCAGGTGTGAGTAAAGCTCTGACACAGGGCAGGGGAGTCCTTTACTGCTTATCAAAACACTTTGCAGTTCACCTTTGTAAGGAAAAAAGAATACCTGATCGTTGTTGCTGAAATGGAGCCGTGCTCCGCTGTAACTATCTGAAGCTGACTAATTAGTAATAATGTTTCTTCTAGAGATACTGCAGCTCTGTTACTGGCTCCTTAAAAAATCTGGAAGCAACATGATCACCTGCCAAACATGCTTTCTTCCGTGGCACCCTAACCTGCAGTCAAGTTTAGTCGTTTAACAAAGATCTAATTGTTTTGTTTGTAACGGAATTAAAATACCTCCTAGTTCTTAGGCAGAACAGAGGTTTGCACGGCACACGCTTTCTGCAGAGTCGTGTCGGGCTCTGAGGACACCCGACCCTTGCTCTGAACCACGGCGTGGATGGTGACTAAGCTCAAGACCGGTCTCTCTTCCACCCATTTGCAGCTCCGTGTCCCATCCTTCTCTCGGTCTGTCGGTACCTCCCATCCCCTGCCCTCGTTGCTCCCAGGAGGTGAGCATGGCGCCCCTGCTCCTGGCTGGCTGGTAACCAGCGCAGGCTCTGCGCGGAGCCCAGGGTCCTCCCCTCTCCCACCACATACGCTCTCACACTTTTTCTAAGCTTCTGTTCTGGCTGTGTTGGTCTTGTCATCCTGTCTGGTGCTTTTACCTACAAAGGAAGGGAAGAGGAGGCGGATGGACAAGTGAGACCCCCACATATGCCCCAGTAAGGCATTTCAGCGCTCTTTAGGAACCTCAGTAGGATCCCAGAGCGTTTGCCACTTTTGCAGGCTCCTGTGCCTCAGCTCCTTCGCAGCCGTTCTGCTTAAGGTAGATCAGGATGTTCCGGGATGCCCATTGTCATTACTGGATCCTCATTTACACTTTGGTCTTGAAGACAGGACTTAGGATGGTAAGAAGTGTCTTCCGCAGAAATCTTACCGTTTAAGCAAAGTTTCACACGGTGTATTGGCTCCGTGGTGGTCCGGAAATTGAAGTGAATCTCAATGTTGTCTGAGATTCATTTAAGCTAGATTTGCTGTAGTTAACCAGGATCAGTTTAAGGTAGAAATGTCATCATTTCTATTCTTGTACAAAAATGCTGATATTTTCAAAAGAGAAAGTCCAACAAAATTTTCTAGATGACGGAGGAAATAACTTTGAAAAAGCAATGATATCTAAACTCCTAATTACATGTTAGTGGCTAATGTCAGTTGATGTTACATGACTGATGAATAAGTCATTGCATCTTGGCTGGGCCGCCCATTGCAAAGAAATAGATATTGTTTGTGTTTTGAAGTGGTGCTACACTTTCATAAGAAAATGAATTGGTATTTGACCAGAAAGCAGTATTTTTGCTGTATACATAAATTAAAAAAAAGTTTCAACACAGAACAACATAGAAAAGTCTCAGCTGTATGTCTCTTGGTAATAAGTAGCTTATTCCCAAAGACAAGAAAGAAAATTATTGATTTATGTCTATGCTGTTTATACAGCCAATTTTGAGCCTCCCAGCCCTTCACAAAGTCCAGACTTCCCTGCCCTTAAGAGGCTGAACTTTCTGGCACCTGCTAGGGAGTATTATTGTCTGCATTCTTGGCCACTGGCATGCTCTAATCACATCTTCTGAAAACTCAGCAGAAGTAGCATCTTCCCATGTCAAAGGCTTTTCAGCTTGCTTGATGTATTCCTTCACTCAGAGTACTGATGTTATAATTCTTCCGATTTTTCCCACTGTTCATTCAAATACTTGAGAAGAATGATAAAAATAGTCAATATATTTCCTCAGGAAACAAGATCTGTCTCCGTCCTCATTTCTTCTTTTTTTTTTTTCCCTCAGAAATAAAAATACTTTTCTTTCTCGTTTTTTTCATTTTGTTTGACAACACCTGGAGCTGATACTGTTTTCATGCACATGTACAATCCAATTAATTCTCCTGAGTGTGTCCTGCCCCTTGATACCATCCATCTACTTCATGTACGTCTTGAAGTTAAACAGTAATCTAAAAGTGTTGCTTAAAAATTGCTGTTTCAAATGACACAAATAATACCTAGGTCAAGGTCATTAGTACTGAATCGATACCACTTCTTAGTGGCATTGGTCGTTCTGATGATGGCATCGTGTTAGCATGTCTTCAGAACAGGAAAAAGGAGGGTTTCTACCTGAGCAAGATAACCTGATTGCAAGCTAGCTGCACCTCATGTTACTACCATTTTTTAATTTGCATCATAATACAATTGCAGTACTGTATTGGCTCACAGGGTAGTGTTTAGTGCTCGGTATTCTGTATTTGCCTAGTCATTACTCTTTGTATTTTTACATCATGTGTTGCTGGCAAAGGAGGGGAGACAGCAAACTCAGTGACTGTAAGGTCTGGGAAGTTCTTTTTTGCATCCCCTTTCTCAGGCTTATTGCCTGTGGCTAGGTGCAAGTGTTCATATTTCCTAATTAATTTCATTTTTCACAATTGTTAGAAGTCACACGCAGATACTTATAAACTAGTCTTTTCTTCGTCATGCAATGTTTTTTTCCTAATTATATGCAAGCCATATTGCTGTCACAAATAGATCTTAATACATGGCTCTGGAAAGAAAACCAGAGGTGTTGTAGCTCAGCCACGAGCATCTCCAAGGCCGGCAAGACTGGGATGCAGGCTGAATTGTGTTGTTTAACCAGGAATCAAAAGGCTGGAGGGACAGTGAGAATTTTCCTTCTCTGCCAGCCGTTGGAAGTGCCCAGGTTCTGTGTTGCGCAGGGCAGCTGAGAAGGGAAGATGTGCACCTGAATATACAAAGAGAGTTCACCGAGTGTTTTAGAAAAACAAGTCCTTTGTGAAGGACTTGTGCTCTCTTTGATTTGGTTAATATGATCCCAGCTCTGAAGTCAGTGGGGGTGTTACTTCGATAATTGGGCCCAATTTATACTAGACTGTTCTGACCCTGATTGTGCCTATAATTAGTTGTAATTTGGCCATCCTCTGCACAGAGACACAGGCCAATGGCGGAGCACTGCGTTTCCTGCTGGGCCAAGAGCGTGAGTTAGCAGAGTGGCCCAAAGGTCTGTGCATCACAAGTTCTGGAGTCGTGCTGCCTTACAGCACGGGGAGGCTTGCTCTGATGCCGTGGAATGGTACGTGTGCTTACGTCTTTGCTGCATCATACAGCTGAAAGAAGATGAACCTCTGCAGGTGATCGTAGTAAACACCTGCGAAAACTGAACCAGTAACACGTGACGTACAGCCTTCTTCTAACAGATCTACAAGGTAAAAACAGATTTAAGCAAAACTACGTAGTTCAAGTTTTTTCCTGACAGATAGCATTAAAATGCTCAGAGTGGGCAGGCAAACACAGGTTCTTTCTCCATGGCTTTGCATTTCGTATAAATATAACAGCACTTTATTTTGAGATCTGTGCTAGCAATCTCTTCAGCGATACCTAGAGCTGATTTATCATGACATGTCTCCATAACAAACTACTTTGCTATTAAATGCAACTCGTATGGGATGTCCGGTCATCTGTTTTACTGTCACATTCTCACCCTACCACCTAACAAAGTAATACTAGAAGGCTCAGTACATTGGCATAGATTACAGGAGCCTGGGAGGAAGGTGAAATACAAAAAGGCTTTTTTTCTTCTTAACTGTGTACAGCCCCAGCCTCTCGTGCATGTGCTGAAAAAGTTCCATTTTGCCACTGAAGTCACATTCGAAATCACAGAACCTTTCAAAAAAGGAGCATGGGCAATAAGCTTTCTCTGAACAAGCTAGTATTGCTTTCATTGCTATTTGCGCCATTAACAGAACATGCACACCACGAATTTTATTAATATACAGATATACAGGCCTGAGGAGACAACAATTGAAGTGAATACCATTCCCACACTCAACAGTTGGGAAGAAGTGCAAATTGTGTGGTGTAATGCTAACCATATTACGGTAGGTAAGCAAAAATTCTTTAGCTAAATGGTGTGTATCCTGTGTTATTAGATTGCTCTTTTAAGAGGATCCTCTGTTGGGAAGAAAAAGCACGGATGAATAAGCTGATTAAAGACCCTTAAGAGTTTGCTACACAAAACAAAATTCTGTGGCCTGAATTGCCTGATCTTTTTTTCCTTGTGGAAAGCAAGAATATTTATTTCTTTTGTCCCCGTGTTCTGTTCAAGGTCAGGAGAAGAAACCCACAGAGATGGCTGTTACGGGTCTGCCTTTGGAGTTTTTACCCGCCTGAATGTATCATAAACAGTTTGTTCCCGTTTCTGATAGCCCTCATCACAGTGACTTCCTCCCTGGTGAGATTATTTGTAGAGGAAGATAGCAGTCACTATAAATAAAAGTATCAAAGTTGTCTGTGTTTTAGCAGAAGAAAGCAAGCCATCATTCTCTCTTTTCAGAGAGGGAGCAGTTCTGTATATTCTCTCTATAGACCAAAAGCATTCAAAAAAACCCCCAAAACCAGAAATTCAGTTGAGAGCCTCAACTTGGGGTTTTTCATAACTGCGCACAACGTGCCAGCGCCATGCACATGGTAATGCGGTAATGCTGAACAGTTTTAAGCAGCTTCCTTAGCGGTTATCACTTCAGAGTTCACAAACAAGTTGAGTTTGTGAAAACTCAGGTTGTTGGCTGATTTTTTTCCTAAATTACAGCATTTTACCTTTCTCACCCTAACTCAGTGGCGATAACGTGCAGGCACAGTGAAGATGGCTAAGCTCTGCCATTCTCACGCTCCCTTCTTCTTTACTGCCAGTGAGTTGGCAGGAAGGGAGAAGCTCCGTGTCATTAACTGTACTGTGTCTGCTTGTATAAGAGTATGGCTGGCGCCAGGGAAGTTGTAGGTGGAACCATGAGGGAGGTGGCAGTGGCGTGCTGTCATGAGAACTGTGTGAACAGCTATGTTACACGCATTTCTTGGAACTTCCATACAGACAGGGTCATTCACAGCAAAAAAAGCATATGCTGTACAGTAGGTATATTACAAAAAAAGAATTGCAAGGTGTTTTATAATTTTTGATATTGGGTGTAATTTTTCTGGCACTGGTTTTGATGTGTGGGGGTTTCTTTTCCGCTAAACACATAATTATTCTGCTTAAATATAGGCAAGAGATACCAAAAAGTTCCAGTAGACAAATTGTCCTGTGATCACAAACTGTGTATCTCTTAAGTTAGACACAAAATCCTGTGAAGTGTTACGAAGGGTTTTTCCTATGATGGTAAATGCTCAGAACTTCTGCACCTCCCACTGAAAGCGGCGCATAACCAGTAATACAAGGCCCATATCAGCGAGGAGGGATATCGATGCGGTAGTTATTCCCTGAGCAGGTTCCCATTACAAGCGTTTAATGGAGCTTATTCAACGGCTGCGCTCTCTGTAACACAGCAGTTGTCTTCCACCATGCCCTTTGAGATCTGTCCTCCCTATACTAGATGTTATTGACCAAGCTGTTTATGAGTTAAAGTTACAGCTGTATTTCTTCATAATGGAAAGTCAAAGTGAAATCGTTTTTGTCAGGTGCTGGATATGCCACTGGTAGGCAGGGTGCTGTGCGTTCTGGTGGTGTGTGTGGCTGTTAACAGGAGTCTTCTAAGGTAGGAATGTCTGGCTGCCTTCCAGTTCACAAGTGACTACATAATGTTTCAGGGTTTGGGAACTGGCATATTTTCCTTCATCTCAGCATCTCCTATTTCTGCTCTATGTTGTCTATACTTACTGAAGGCTTAATAATTTGGTTTTGTCGTACTGGTCCAGCAGTCGCTAAAAAAACACAAAGTTCTTCGTGGTCTTTGATAATTTGAATGAATTCATGTTTGATGCTTAGAATGCATGAAAAACTTTTAGTATACAGATTGTAATTGTAAGACTGGTATTTTGTTTTGATAGCAACATTTTGGAGTGAGGGGACTTCATTCTCCAGTACCTCGTACGCTCCCTGGTGATTTACACTTGTGCAACGTGACGAGTACGCTGCCAGGGTCACGTATCTACTAACCATGTGGAGATGGAATTACTGACTCTGCTAGTCTAGCTAAGCATCCCGACACAGGTGCATCAGATTCAGAAAAACGATTTTCCTTATTTAGCCTCTTCCACAGGGAGAACTTTTTTCTTTACAGCTCTACTCTTAGATCCTCTGCTAGAGCAGGTTAGGATACATTTTCAAAAGCATGACTGTGTCCAAGCTAGAGACTTTTAGCTGGTGTCCCTGGCAAAGTGCAGCATTTTGCGTCTCCGGGCAGCGTACCTCCCCAGCACGAGTCTCCAGTGTAGATAAACCTTAAACCAAAGCTTCTCACTTACGGGAGTCCTAATGTTTTACACTTGCTTTTATTAGATGTAATAGAAAACATGTAGTAGGGAGCATGAGAGAAGTGGGCTCTTTGTAGTTTTAAGCACTATATTAACATCAGCTATTTGAGCAGTATTATTCTGTGTGCTCAGTTGTGGTTTATAGCCGCAGCTGGAATGTGTAAAGTGATTGCTCTGCACTGAGACAGCCCAGGAAGAATTCAGAAATCTCAGTATGTCAGCAGCCCTTGAAAATTCATAATCAGAACTCTTAAAGGAGCTGGAGCAGTGATATGTAATTTTTAGTAAGTGTTGGAATTGAAGAGAAACTGCAGAAAACTGGAAATGAGCTGATTATTTGCTGGCAGTTCGAAAGGACCACTGTGAGGACCTCCATATTCATAGGCTGCTCAGGAGGCCATTAGTGAGCACAAAGATAAGAAAGAAAAAAAAGCATCAGCACAGAAAAATAGATCTTGTCCAATAAGTCTTGTTCTGCGTTTTGATGGAGTTCTAATTTAGCGATCCTTGAAGTTAGCAGAGAAAGACCTAATGTCAGGATAGGTGAGATGCTAATAAAAATGGAGCTGAGATGAAAAATCAGGCTTGCCTTCTTACAAAGGAGCCTGAGCAGCCATTGGAACCGCTGGGGAAGGAAAGTGACAGCTTCACCACCCCCTTGAGAGAAGACACCTGTGTTATTTTACTGTGCAGAGTAATTAATGGATATCACTTGCACTACTTTTAATTCATTTTAAAATTCCTCATGTTGCACAGTCATCTTTCATTTATTTTACTCCACTGGAATCAGTGGAGTTCACCCATTAAATTAACGACCAATCAGGCCAAAAGTGTAAACTTTTACCCCACTGCAAACAGATTACTGTGTTCCTACAGAATACAGTAAATTTCATCTCAGCTTTCATTTGAATGTCTTTATTGCTCATTCTGTGTGGGCTTGATGTAGTCTTCATCTGAAACATACTTCAAGCATACGGTGCCTGTTCCCTGCAACAGCACACTTTGCTGCCTCTCTGTCCCTCCCGGGTGCAGTGTTTTTATTAAAAGTGTGTATTTTGAAATCATGACTGGCCTATTCAGATCTTCTCTAGATCTGGAAAAGCAAACTGACTATTCTGTCATCATATATATCATTCCAAAAAGAGATCAATGGATGATACCACTACTACCACTCAAAACACTTTTGAAAGGAGCTTCAAGAAGGTGTTGTGTTTCTAAAATTTTAGTTCATTGGTAAATTAATTTGATTTGCTATTCATATAATGATCTGGCTTTATCCTTCAGCCTAGATTTTTGGCTTAGAAGTTGAATGCCATCTACTATATCCGAATACTTGAAATAAATGTAGATGATTGTTATCAAAATCACAAAATTGAAAAACTGAAAAGTCCGTGGCTTTGTTAATGCATTCACTTACATAGATGTTATTGTGAAGATTCTGAATAAAGCATTAACAACTAGCATTCCATTTCCTTATCTTATAACCTGGCAATGTTCTACTGTTTTGTTATGATCCTTTGATAAAGGAGCCGCAGGCATCTTGCAGGGATGTGGAAACATCCAGTAGTGTAAGTGAGCAATGATTTCTTGGGTCAAAGCTCCTTTAGAGAAGGCATAATCTAATCTTATGTAAAAATCATATGCCAAAACATTTAGTGTTATCCAGCTGACTGACTGTGCAGTGTAAAGTCATCTTTGGTCTTTTCAGTTTAGTTTAAAGTGACAGACCTACTCAGAAAGACCTAAATTGATCTGAAAGCTTACTAATGGCAAATTAAACGTACTCTAAGCATTCTGACTTCTTGAAGAGCAAAGGCTCTTTTTCTTTAAATGGTTTAATAACCCTGATTAGTTGTGTAGTGTCATAAATTTCCAGATGCCCATGCATTTAACTTCACATTGGATTATCTTTGGTTGTAAGCTAAAAGAAAAAGTTTCTTCTGTATGTGTACGTATCAGGTCTTCTGCCGATCATACCTATTACAGAAGAGTCATTCCATTCGGGGATTTCTCTGCATGTCCTGAAAACTGTGCTTTGCATGCAAGTACTGTAAAGAATCTGCTTCTAGCTTTGCTTTCATAGGTGGAAATAAGGTGCGACTCCATGAAGGGCTACAGAATTATAAGGGTGGATGGCTGGTCCTAGGAAGATCAGCAGCTGGCTGTGCCTGTTTCTCAGGAAAGCTCTCTCTGGTCGGCCAGGATATGCTTCCAGTTACACTGAAGAAATCCAGAGAGTTGGGAATATTGGAAGCATTTTTTCCTTAGTAAACAGCACCTTTCCTGGTCTCAGACATGTGCCTACTAAATCTGTAAGATAAATCTTGCTTCAGCAGTTGAGATTGCCAAGTAAACGAGTCTCATAGGTCTTGTAGTTAATTCACAATTTTCATCAGCAAACCTTAAGCACGTGGTGACCCGAGTCCCTCACCAGCCATGTGCAGCAGCAAAATGCAGTGCCTGCAGTTTAAGACTATTTTGGTTGCGTGCTGTTGTTTACGTCATTCCTTGGGATGCTGAACACCGCGCAGTCACTGGTTTCACGCTGCTGCGCAGACACGTACCTGTAACCTGTGTCACCTGTTTTGAACGATGGAAGGTACCGTTAACTGAATAGGCCTGAGGAGCATTGGTTGCCCCACAGACTGACAGATTTGAGGTACATGTCACTTTATCCTCCGGTATTTGTGCTCAAAGGCTTAAGATACCTGTTATATAACTTACTAGTGAACGTAGATTACCCAGTGCCAAACTGACAGACCTCAGTGGGAAGAGATCAGGACTCCGTGGTTAATTCTGCACTAGTGTTTATTCTTGTGTCTCTGGTGATGTAATGATAGTCATTAAAATAATAGTTAAGCTGACGTAGTCACATGGTTTCTGTTTTACATGACACCTTTGTTTTCCAAATTTCTCATGAAGTGCAACTTGAATTTTTGCTGTCAGATCAGAGGCAGAAAGAGTCTTTAAATATGACAAAATATTAAGTATTTAATGTTTTCAGCTTTTTAAAAATCTAGCTTGCAACATCAAGTAATCACCTACAGATCTGTCAATAGAACACAGCCAGACAATCATTTCTTGGGGGATTTGCTTTTCATGGCCAGATGATTCTAATTTCTGTTTCATTTTGTAAACTGATGTTTAAATAATTGTTCGCTCAAGGAGTCCCCCCTTCACCTCTTTCTTTAATTAATAGATGGTGTCATCTCACCTAACTTCAGCCAACTAAAAGACAGGCAGCTACCGTGAGTAACTGTCTGGTCCACAGAGGACAGCAGCGAGTATTTGCGGCATCTTTCCCCATCCTAAAACAGGCGCTAAAGAGACTGCAAGGGTTGGTCCAAACTAGATGCCAGGTTTCCCTGTGTAGTCAAAGGAAGAAGACGAACACCGTGAACTGTGTAAGAAATGCTGATTCCACGTACTGCAGTTCTGGGTGAGAAAGAAACCGACGCAAGCTTGCGGGAAGAAAAGATGCTTTTCAATTCTGTAACATGGTTTGCCTGCACAGATTGCTACAGGAAAATTTTGATTTCATGACGTTCTGGCTTTATCATTTTCAAATGTAATGGAGAGCATATTTTTTTCTTTTGTGTTCTGGAAAAGTTGGAAATTTGGACTGGTGCTGCTGTTGTGTTATGACCAGCTGTATGGGTTAATTAATTCTGTCTTCAAGATCTAAATAGAAATTTCATCCATAGCATCTTAAAGACTTTAACCTTGTAAGAAAAAATACAGTTCTTCCTTATTTTCTGAATTTTATGCAACTTATATTGGCTATATTTTTCTATAATAGTTGCCTCACGGGCTATATTTTTCTATAATAGTTGCCCCATGTCATCTGTAACTGTAACGTAGTCTATGGTCATTACAGTAAGCTTATATACTAAATTGGGAGGATAAACTGAAAAATAACTCTCTACAGTGGTACAATTGAAAAAATTCAGCAAGAGCTTCAAAACCAAAGGAAATATTTTAAGTCTGCAAAGAAGGACAATAAATGTAGTTCACGCCACATCTCTATGAAATGCATGGCTTCTTGGCCTTTACCCCAATTATAAAATTAAACTAATGCCCTTACCTGTTTCAGAAGACAGTACAGCAGAGTAACAAGCTCTTTTCCATGCCACTATCCACAGACTTTCTTTTTTTTTAAAGTTGTATTATCTGTGAAATAATTACCTTACTAAAACCACTGAGATCTCATTTGCATCTTGCCAAACAGCACAATGAGAAAAATAGCTTTATTATAAAAGTTTGTCTTTTTGTTTTTCAGAGCTGTGTATGCAAAGGTAAAAGTCCCTGCTTTTGTGATAGCATGAAAGGTAGTAAGGTAAGAACAAATACATTTTTCCTCTTTTAAGATTAGCTTATACCTGGAAATTGTTAATCCATGCAGGCGTTGGCAGGGATGAGTTTCGAGGCCCTAACCACGAACACCTTGCCAGCAGCCAGGGAACAGCATCACAAGGAGCGGGGCTGCAGCTCGGGCTCTTGCCAGCAGCAGCTTGGCAGAGGCTCTGGGTGGCTTTTAGACAAACCTGAATTACACAAATGCCAAAAATTCTTTCAAAATCCTGCCTGTAGTTGGAAAAACAACTGATTCACAAATGAAAGGGGCATTATTACAGAAGTCATGGTTGTAATTCAGGCTAACTGCGGATGCTGTGATTGCTGCACTAAACCTCATCAATGGATTCCCAGTGTCTGTGTAGGTTTAAGTTTGTGCTTAGTCCCACTGATCAATACATCTCGCTGGTGAAGAATTACAGCTTTCCTCCTGTACTTTTGTTACCAATAAAAAAATGTCATATGGCACCACAGTAAATGCTGCTGGTCTTGCTTGTAGGAAGCTTCATTTCCACGTTGGAGAAAAGTTCTTTCGAAGTAAATACGTTCATCCTTAAAACATATTTTCATAATGGAAAGCAGAATGCTCTCTTGTCTTTAGTAAAATCTCAGTGCTTGTTTTTCATGTTCTTGGTTGGTCTAACCTGACTTTTTCCTAACCAGTAAAATTGAGACCAGTTGAAAAATTAGAAAAAAATAAGCTGCCCTCTAGAGGAGAAATATTAGTAAGAATGAACACCCACAGCTTGTCTTCATCAGTTCCGTGTTAAAGCAACTGCGCAATTACTGGGTGCGAGTTGCGGTTGCTTGCCCTGCTGCAGTGAGTCCCACTCATCGGCGTGTTCTGGCGCTGCGATGCTCCCAAATTCTGCAGCTTTGCCCGCGCCCCCTCCAGTGGCACCGCGGGGGACGGCAGCGTCCCCTCCTGCCTTCGCAGGGCTCCCTGTGAACAGCCGTGCTGGTTCCTCACACACGTCTCACAGGCGCTGCGTAGCGCAGCTCTTGTTTTGATCTGTGTTAAAATATTCTGGGATTATATTCTATCGTTATGCCTTTTGTTTTTTGGGCTTTTTTTAATCCAGAAGCTATTTAAAATCTGGTGAGTTTGTGGGGCTTTGAGAGCGAGAATTGGTGGAGAGACGAGCCAAGGTGTTTTGGCTTCCCCAAGGCTTCTTTTTGGGTCCTATCTCATAGATCAGTAAAGAAGATGCTGGAACTTCTGCATGGCAAAATTTCAAGGTTTTTTTTGTATAGCTCTCCCCAATAAAGCAATAGGAGAATTGACTTGGAGAGAATCGTGAAGCTCATCCTCTCTCTCCCATGTCATGCTGTGGTGTAAAAGGTCCTGAGCATGCAGCTCTTCACTGGGGTAGGACTGAGCATGCTGCACTGCTGCGCGCAAGGGCAATAGGTCTGCCACGGGAGCAGACAGATACGTAGAAAAGTTAACAGGTACTGAAAGTAACAAAGGCCTTAGAAATAAGTTATCAAAAGGAGGGTTCATGCCTATTTTAAGAACTTTGTTTTCTTAATGTTTACAGGGTGAAAAAGGCTTTCCTGGTGCTCCAGGTCCACCTGGTCATAGAGGCTTTCCTGGTCCAGAAGGGCCTCCAGGGCCACAGGGCCCAAAGGTGAGTGTGTGTCAGACAGAGGAACTCCTGCCTTGGCTGTGAGAGGGAGCTGTGACTGTGGGAAGAAGCCCGTCTTAAACAACGCCGAAACAAAACCCCCTTCAGCATCTGCTCTTGGTGATGGATGGCGTGCGGTCACCAGCTCCAGTTGTTTGTGCTGTCCCTTGCCCATTGGCCAGTACTAGAGCACCTGGACTGGACAGCCAGAGCCAACTAACCTGGGTGCAAATAGATTTTAGCAGCATAACCTCAGTTTTGTCTTACCAGCAGACTCTGACACGTTGTGCTGGAAAGCAAGGAAGCAAGCTACTGCTGAGACATATATGAAAAATAGATTTAAGAAAATTTGAAGGGGAAGATGGGTTTTAAGATAAATCTTGTTCTGTTTAGGAGATACCTCGTTGCCTGCAGTGTGGAGAGAGTGACTTCAGTGACTTGGGCTTTCTTGCTTTCCTGTATGCCTAAACTGAGGCCAAATATGAATTTTCAGTGACTGCTGCATGAGCAGAAAAACCAAATAAATTGATCATTCCATAAAATGATGAATAAATTATTTGTGTGTAAACTGATGTGAACTCAGCCCCACTATAAGTCAGGAAGATACTGCCACAATCACATTATGCCTAGGACCTGCACCAGTGTGGCTCTGGCACTGAGCCATACCTTTAAATAAATGGGATTTTATAGTTTTAATTTGTTTGGGTGTTGTTGCATTATTCTGTCCTGTCTTGTTGTTACAATACTTTGTGGGACCGATACTCATGGTGCTTTTTTCCAGTTACTGAATTATGCTGTTTCCCATTTGTGATCTAGGGTTCTCCAGGGCTTACAGGCTTAGTTGGACCCAAAGGTATACGAGTAAGTACTTGTATTTTAAACAAACTTGTATGTATTAAATGTCATGTTAAATGCCAACTTTCTTCAATAATTTTTGAAAAATAACATATGATTTTAAAGTGGTTTTAAAATTTATGACACGGAATATGCACATGCATTATCTGTTTTTTAGAACATTTTCCTTTTTTGCAACACCTTATGCACAAGGTTCGTGCTGTACACATTTAATATTGGGGTATGCCATGAAAATGTCAGACTGACTTTTTTCTGTGAGCGAAACCAGCCTCTGTTACCTGTGTAAGCTATGATTATATTTCGTTCTCAGTCAGAAGGGTTAACGAAACATGGTCTTTGGAAAGAATCATGCTGGCATTCACTATTCTTATGAATGCGATCAAAGGGAAAGCTTCATCGTGAGCTTTCGCTTGATAACTGTAATGTTACTTCTCTGGTTTTATATCCTTAGGGACTCCCGGGAATACCTGGCTTTTCAGGTCCCCCAGGCCTTCCAGTAAGTAAAAATGAAAGCAATGTAACCGTTTCTCTCTTACTACAGTCTTCAGCGCACAGTTATCCTCAGCCCAGTGTGCTCTCTCTAGTCTCAACATCAACATTGTCTCTGCCAATTAGCCTAGAGATAAAAATCTTAGCATCAGCAGTTCTTACTCATCGTAATGATTTAAGAACACATTGTAATCTGTCATGTCTTGTGAAACACTGCTCCAACATAAACTCTTTCAGCGTTGCCGTAGGGTAATATAAATGTGCAAAAACAAAGCCTGTGTCAATTTTGCGCTTCTTTCTAGGGTGAACCAGGAACTGTTGGTCCTCCTGGGCGCCCGGGTGTTCCAGGATGCAACGGCACAAAGGTACAAACCAAGCTGAGTGTTATGGAGATCGCGTTTGGCTACGCTTGGGAATAGCTGAAAAGCATTCTAAATTCTTCCCCTGATATACAAAAACTTCGATTTGTTTAGTTTGTGACTTTATCAGCTAGAAAAAAAGTTGAATCCTGAGGCCAGAGGAAGGGAAAGTGCTGCCTCTTTGTGTAAGATAGATAATTAAATAATGCATGTTAATGGCTTTTGCTAAAATGTTACGAATAGTGTTTGATATTTTGACAGATAAGAGTCTTTGTTAAATCTAGAAGACTTAATCAGTTTTGTCCAGCCTGTCTTTCTGATGAAATAGGTTATAGAAGACATAGGTAGTTAATTAATTTTATTTCTCCATAGTGTATCTAGCTTGCAGTTGACAATTCGTAAGTCCTGAAAGGAATTAGAAGAAAGGCTTAATGTTAAATTATGAGCAAACATTTCCAATATTCTGAAAGAGAGAGTCACAAGAATACCTACTACAAAAAGCAAAGATCTCTAATGAAAGAGTGAGTCCCTGTGACACAGCTAATAGAGCCTGGTGTCTGGAGTAGAACTCAAGATCCGTACAGTGAGACTGTGCCACTTCTAGCAAATAATGGTGGTGATGCAACTCACAACTTCAGTATGATAACAAAAAAACTTCTTGTGTAATCAGACCAAATAATAACGAATCATATGCGTTAACAGCCACTCTTCCTACTTTCAGGGTGACCAAGGCTTTCCAGGCCCCCCAGGCAGAAGAGGTCCTCCAGGCGTTGCCGTAGGTGTCTGTGGAATTCATGACTGTGCATTTCTCCCCCATAAAGCCATTCACTGAAGGAGGGTAAAGCCTCACATTAGCTGGCACTGGCAACAGTTGGAATATATAGGTATTCACACTGTATTGATGTGAGAGCGGTGTGATAAAGGTACCACAGTTACAGCCAGTGCTCTGTCAGCTGCATGTTGGGCCTCAACTTCTTAGTTACAGAGTGCATGCGTCTCTTAAGGGGTCCATCTCTAAAGGTGTCCAATGTCTAATTAGTAGATTGCAGTTTCAGTTCTTGCCAAAATATCTCTGATGATATGGCTTAATTAAGGAATTAAACCCAGAATTTCTCATTCTCAGCCCATTGCTTTAACCCTACAATTTAGTTTTTCTCTGTAGAAAGGTGTTTTTTAAAAAAAACACCCGTAAGCAAAGGGAAAAAGAGAATGCTGTCTGTCAAGTTCCAGTGGCTTCACATCTATTACTGATCAAGTAAATGTCTTCACCTTACCAGCTCTCCTGATTTTATTTACTTATTTACTAAGTTCAGGCTTCAATACTGTTCTGCCTACACTTGTGGAGCTGCAGCTGGGAGACTGGACTATTTTTTATCAACATGCCCTTTCTGGCACAGGAACAGGTACCTGCCTGTACGCTGTGTCCTTGAACACAAATCACTTCACAGGCCCTGAGCTCGGAGAACTTTTAGGATGTGTCCTTTCGCTATTGTATCGCTTCCTTTTGAACTTGTTTTGATAATATGATTGTTCTTCTTCCTAGGGTGTTGCTGGCATCAAAGGAGAGAAGGTCAGTTACTTACACCATATTACGTGACGTATTTATTGGCGATCAATGATTTGTGTGTATGTTTGCTGCTGGAAGAGAGCTCTTAACATCTCCTTGGGAAAGAGGCTTCCTTCCCAGAAGAGGCAACCACAAACTTTGTTGCGCTGTCTGTACTACTTGTATTCACCCTGGGTCACTGTTACTGCATGTAGTGAATTTAACCCTTAATGAAGGCTGCTCAAAACAGAAAACTGCAGTGCCTGAAAAAGGTATACTCTATCTAATAAAATCTTTTTTAAAGGTAGAAATATCTGTAGTGGACAGTTGCCATCATTATGCAGCTCTGATGTTGCATGTGTCCCTACAAACTGTATCAGAAGATTTTTTCCACTGCAGAGTTCTACAGCATAACTTTTTATCTTCCATTTTATCTGATTGTCCAGGGGTGTGCTGCAGATGGATATTACCAAGAGTATGGTGCGAAAGGTGATCCTGGATTGCCGGGAATGCCTGGGCTTCAGGTAAGTCAGAATTATTTCGGGCCGTGATATTATAAAGGCCTTTTCCAACCAGACCAATTCTATGATGATTTATATATATATATATATTCAATTCTTTGAATTTAGTATTGTGGTTTGCTCATAATCTTGCCAGGAGATTTATCCCTGTTTCTTTTCCAATATGCAGGGTGCCCAGGGTGCTCAAGGATATCCTGGGGAACTTGGACCACCGGGCCCTCCGGGAGCTTTAGTGAGTATGAACTTATGTCTCACTTGTTACCTCAAGCTTCAGTTTCCCAGACACTGACGGACTCACACAACTCCAGGTGCCTGACTCTCCCAGACTTGTTCAAGGCCCAGAGACGTGTATGTGAAATCCGTATCTTCCTGCACGCATCTGTGTATTTCTTTTGATTATTTTTCTGCATGACAATTTCCATGTTTTCAGAAGAATCCTTGTCCGTGCAGTCATAAATTTTGATTTTCAAATAATTATCCCTAAATTCACTTTAAATGCTAATGTGTATAACCAAAAGAGAGATGTATATGGTTGCAGCTAGACTGTATCAACCCACACTAGACAAATCGCGATTGTGAAGGTGGAAGAAAGACGAGAAATAGTGATGTAACTCATGTGAAAATTGGGTACTTCCAAACACCTATATTGATGCCGAAGATTGAAATTTTTTAATTAAGGATTTTTTATTATTTTTTTTTGTAGGGCATGCCAGGGAGAGCAGGACCTCCTGGACCTAAGGTAGTCTCAGATTGGTAATAAAAATGAAAACTTCCTATTATGTGTAACATCAATTAACTCATTTTATAGGTGTTTTTAAACCAAAAAAAATAACATTTGTGGGTTTGCTTGTTTGTTTTTTACAGGGTCTTATGGGACTGAAAGTAATAGGAACCAAAGGAAGAAAGGTAATTGTATAAAATGCTTGAAGCAATTTTTCAGTTTTGTTTTCGTTTTCTTCTTTTTCTGATATATTGTGGTGAAATGTTTGGGGAAGTAAGTACTGTGAAATAAAAACTTTCAGTATATATGTGGAAGTCTTTTACTGGAAAATGGAAACATGGCGATTAATATCTAAGGACAAACTGTTTTCCTGTAGGAGCCAATAATACCAACTTCGTGACAGAAGGGTGGAAACCTAAGAGGAGCCAGTTGTTAATATGTGCGAATGCATAACATGAAATTCATGTATATATCCTGTGCAAAGTGTTCCTAAATGCTTACCTAAGCATGTCAACACTGCTAAATATACACCATCTGTAGACTCACAGCTTCTGTGGTTGTTCAGCTCCACAGGAAAGATCGCATTTAGGACTTTCTCCGTTCTAAAAGATCCTTAACGAAAACGTGTACTGCGATGCTTATGTTTTCGGTTAAAGACACGTGAATGCTAATTTAATGTCTTGGTACTATGTTGCAATCGTCTCCCTGTAATACACAAACAGCAGTTTTGAGGATATCACCAAAGACTGTTCATGTATTTCATTGATTGACTTAACCCAATTGACAGAAAAATTATAATCAAGGAGATATTTTTATTTGGTTTAGAGGTAAAATGATTGTATAACTTTTAGACAAATAGTATTAAAAATAGAAGCTAATTCTAGATACTTTAAATAGAAATCAGCACATGCGGTTTTGCATTTCTCAGCTAGCAGAAAGTTGTCGTAGTATTGAGTCTTCCATATGCCTTTTCTATTGGAAAATAAATAGGAAGCAAAGAGAAATGTTAACTGCATTAACAGCCCAGAGTAATGACAGAAGATTGTTTGTGATGTCAAAATATAGCGATAGTCATTTGAAATAGTCAAACTACACTGCTTGTAATTGCTCTGTTTTGCCTTTTTCTTTCAAGGGTGACACTGGGTTAACTGGACCCCCTGGGCCACCAGGAACTGTTATCGTAACGCTAAGTGGACCAGACAACATGACGGTACTAGAATTGTTAAACATCATGTTCAAATAAGACATCTTGCTAGGTTTTGCTTGGAAAGCACCTTTTCATCTTCCGATAACATTTCCTTTTACCCATCCTAACACTTGTCAGACTTGTTTAGTTAGACCCTCGTCTCTTCTGAGCGCGTGTCCTCACAGCCAGCTCAGCTGAGGGCTGGGCGTTCCTGCGCACATCTGCACAAGGCCACTGGAATGCTAAATGCTTATGAGTAACCCACCTGCTCGGGATCTCTGAGCACAGGAAAAGCTTACTGGTAACATAAGGATTTCCTGTTTGTAAAACTTGAGTGTTAGGTTAGCACTGAAAAAATCCAAGAGACTGTATTAAACCTTTATTTTCTGTGTAACAGGACTTGAAAGGAGAGAAAGGAGAAAAAGGATCAAGAGGACTTCCTGGGCCAATGGGGTTTACAGTAAGTGACTGGACGTAAATCCCTTAAATCCAGATGTTCAGGCAGCACCACCTAGTAAATGCTACTCTTTACAGTCCAGTTTTTGCACTACTTATTCCAACCTTTAAAGAGTAAAATAGAGTACCTAGTAGCATTCTAACTGTACTTTAATATTTTTTTACGATAACAAAATTATAAAATATATATTAAATTTAGAAAACATGAGTCTCCAAATTTGTGTATCTTGAGGGTGGTTTTGTTACAGGGGCCAGTTGGTGATTCTCAAAGTGAAAAGGGAGACCGAGGAGAACCTGGGGCCCAGGTATGTGCAAACAGTTAAATGCACGTATGTTCATCTTTTCTGAAAAGCATTTCTGCACTAACATTACTCTCCAGTTTTTGTTCCAATGCCACTCAGAATAAATTTCTTAGATTCAAAAGCTCTTTCATCCAGTAAACCAGATGAGAGAGCTGTAAGTCAAATGACTGTTCTTATAGCTCACGGACCATGAGTACATGAAGTCAAGGTCAGTTGTTTTGCTGTAAAAGTTCTCTGGTGCGAGGTGGTGAGGAAGGTGCTCCTCTGAGCGCGTACCGGCTGCAGTGCCAGTGTGTTTGTAGAAATGAAGGCTGCCCGATGTGCTGCACGCCGCAGGAAACAGCCAACAGCCCTGGCACACTGCCTCCTGCTGTTTTCACTTTTTCATCTACTGCCCCACTTCCCAAAACCTTTGAAGTGCTCTCCCTGTTCTTTTTTCATTAAATAATTTCTCTTCAAGTCATTACTTAACCCCATTTCCTGTGAGAGGAGAGTCTCCCTCACCATGAGCAGGGCTGCTCGCTGCGGTGTTGTTTTATCGTTTGTCTTACTTCTGCAAAGACCTGGTGTTGCGCCAAGCTTTCTGCACTTGCCTGGCGCTCTCTGCTGGTGAAGTGTCTGTCTCCGCTGTTTCCCGCAGGAACAGAAACGTCCAGGGATATCTTAGTCCCTGTTTTGTAGAGTTTTATGAACATCAGATGTGATTAGAAGTGATGAACATATTTTTAAAAGTAACTTCAATGGCCTTTCAGTATTTAAAAGTACCTGTACTAGATATTTGCACAGCATTTAAGTTGTCATGCTCTTTGAATGCAATGACCCCTCTTTTGATCCTCTTAATTAGTTTTATTTTATGTTTTTCCCTTATAGGGTAAACCTGGAAAAGATGGTGCCCCGGGTCCACCTGGCTTACCGGTAATGAAGGAAGCCTTCTAAACGTTTTCTAAGTAATAGTCATCTGTTTATCACCGTCATATCTTCCTGTCGCAGCTTTTTCCCATTGCAGAATGTGTTTGAAAATGTTGATTTGCATACATGGTGAAACATTTCCTTTCACACAGCTGGTCTTGGGACATATTGTGTCTACACAGATTTACGCAGGAGAGATACACTTGCTTCATAGATGTTGTCTCTCCTGTGTAAAATAAAAAATCCTGTTGCTTGCTGTTGACTGTCTAATGAGTTTGAGACACAGTCCAAGTTATGCAAAATTAATTCTATTGAGTTTGATTCTGTTTAGTCACACTGAAATTTCTGAAAAAGACTTATACCTTTACTTCAACTTAAATCAAGAGGCAAAATGGATAATTTTTAATCACTAGGCTCAAAGACATTATTTTACAAAGAGAAGTTATTGTCAAGGTTGCAGCTGCCTTGGCCTGAAACAAGATGACTGATATTAAAACTGTCATGTTGTCATGCTATAATTCTTAATATGTGCGATTTTTTAATCAAAATGACCCCATTTTTGTACTAATTTAAAAGCTATAGTTGTTCAAATATATTTAAACATATTTGGTTCTTTTGTATTTACTTCAGTTTCACTTTAATGATACCATTAGTGTCATAGTGACCTTACAAATATCTTATCCAAATTTATGTTGTAAGAATTGTATTTCACATATGTCTTAGCAAAACATCATGTCCATCATGCCAAAGTGACCTTCGCAGGCAGTCTAAACACATTCCAGCCTGGCAGAGAACACGCAGTGACGGACCGCAGAGCTGCACTGCCCCGGCTAGCAGAAAGAAAACTTTCTGTCACGACGGAGACATGTCAGCGCTCTGTTCCCATTTCAGTTTACTGACTCGCAGAGCATTCACCTGCATAAGCTCTGAGGAGTCCCTTTTCCTCGCATGCATGTGCTCGCCAAAAGCCTGAGCAGCAGCCTGCTTCCCTCCTGGTCTTGCTGACACCTGGTGCTCAGCACCGCTTTGCAGGCGGCCCAAGTTCTGGGACGGGGAGTTGCTGAGTGTGAGACTCTCGCGTTGTGATCAGGGTCTCCCTTTCAGAAACGGGAGCTTGCAGAGGGAGAACGAACCAGAGCCTCCTGTGCGGGCGCTGTACAGAGCAGCTCCGCCGTGGGCTGGGTGCAGCGTGCTGTGCTGTTACCAGGGCAGGTTTGGGTGAGGGGCCTGCAGTGTTCCCCACAGATGTGGAGCTGTACCCCAAAGCAAGTCTTGCCCTGAGGTTTCTCCCCCTGAGCAAGTCACATTCACCTTGCCATTGCCGTGAAAGACTAAAGCTTTCCATTTTAGACCTTACTGATGACAGTACTACAAGATTAATCCTCATAAAATTGTGCGCTCTCACCTGCAGGGACAAAAGGGTGAACAGGGCAAACCGGGACTGACTGGCAGGCAAGGAGCTAAGGTATGCTCTAATGGTTTTGTTGTTCCTTTTGAGGATGAGGATGGGGTCTGTTTGGGGGTTGTTATGCCATTTTATTTATCACAAGTAATGATAATATGCAATAGGGAATGGATCGGCTGCAGTAGATCGTGTGTTTGAACTGGTGTCCATCTGTGCCTGCTGATGTGTTCCTGTAGTTTTAGGTGTATGTGGCTGAACAGTTGTGTAAGGAACGGGGAGGAGCAGAAGGACTTCTTTAATATTATGAGCAGTGTACTGAAGTAACAGCGGGTACCAAATGTCATGTCGTGTTGTTTTTAATAAAAACCCCCATCTCTGTCCTCTGATGAAGGGGATGAAAGGAAGCACTGGTCCACCTGGAGCTTGTGGTCAGGTAAGTGTACATGATTTTCATCACAGCATTTTTGTAAACCATGAGAATAAGAATAAGCCAGACTGACTGTACTAGGCAATAATGGATGTCCTGTGATGCTCTAATTGAGGTATGGCTTTCTCAAAGTATTGGTGTTGGCGGGCAGTCTTGCAAATTCCTGTATGTGGAGCTGGGTGCATGGTCAAGGCCCATTAAAGACCTAACTCTGTCCCAGCAATTTTGGCAGGAGATTACAAAAGTTCTGGGGAATTAATTTTTAAACCAATCTGTAATCAGTTCCAGAAGACGTGGTGTTAATTTTAAAATCTGGAGAAGACTCTTTAAAGAGAGGAAGAGATGCTATGAGTACAATTTCATTATCAGTGTGTAACAATTATGATTTCATTTCTGGCTTCTTGTAATTACCATGTGATTAGAAAGGTCTCATGGTGTTACAACATCAAAATTAAGAATAAGATTGTAACATTATTCTAACCAAATGTAACATCTTTCTCTTAAGACGGAGTATTATGATATTGTGGTTGGTGAAAAAGGAGATGAAGGACCCCCCGGACCTCCAGGACCAAAAGGTCAACGTGGCATGCCTGGTGAGTGGGACACCGAAACTAGAGCCTTTAGCAAGAGCTGCCCACTCAAGGGGGTTCTTGCAGGCTGGCTTTTTGAGCACCCAGCAACCTGCTTCTGCCTTTACAAGAGTAGTTGCAAATTACTCCCAGCAAGTTGCAGAGCTGAAATGTATCCCGAGGCTTTGCTTTATGGCCGTATTTCCTCTTGAAAATCATGAAGCTGGCACACTTCTTTGTGCATGTAATTGAGTTGAGCACCTCAGCTCGCTGACATCCTGTCTCATGACCTTAGTGGACTGCTACATCAGCACATTTTTTGTGTATGCCATAGACAAACCATCAGGGCTATAAGTCTTCTGTTAATGCACTTTTTTCTCTTTCTTTTTCCCTTTTTTTTTTTCTCGTAGCTCTCATAGTTTATCTCATACCATTTTTATTGCTTGTCATTCCAAAATAATAACAATCTGCAAATATTTACTTTTTTTATTTTGGCCATGCTGTAAAATTAAAATGTATTCTTACCTATTGTACACATCCATGTCTTGCCTGATTTCAGTGAGAATTACTGGTATGCAACAGTTGCCTAAGTAGCAGATACCTACACAGGCAAAACTAAATTCTTTTTTTTTAAAAAAAGGCAGCTTAAAATATAGAAGACCCAAATTTCCCATCAATATTATTAAGTCATGATTTTGCAGAATATACAGTATTTTAACTCAAGTTCTAAATATGTTGCTTTTACAGGGCCACAGGGTCCTGCTGGAGTTCCTGGTAGACCAGGTACGTGCAATGATCCAGCACCACCAACAAAATCCATTGTTCCTCCTGCCCCTTGGACTGAATCAGCTTTGTGGAATCTTAACCTATCTCTATGTGGTAAAACATTGTCACCCAAAACTTGGATGGGCCAAGTATTTAAAGAGAGATTAAAGATCATGTTTACACGTCTTTACATTCTCATTGTGATTATTTGATACATTACAAGATAAAAAAGATTTGTGAAGTGAACTCAGTGTGTGTCTCCCACTCACCCTATTCTTACTTTGCTTTGAAATTCCATTTCTTCTTTAACTTCATTTTTGTATTTTTTCCTCTTTGGTTAGGTGTGACAAGACCTGGTCTGAGAGGCCCCCCTGGATTTCCTGGGCCAAGAGGAATAAAAGGAGAGAAAGGACAATCTGGCGTGTGTATTGTAGGCCCTCCAGGGCTGCCTGGTGTCGCTGGCAGGCCTGGGTCTGTTGGATTACCAGGTCCTCCAGGAGAACCAGGTGATGTCTCAGGATTATGTATGTAGTGAACAAGAGCAAGTCCAGTAGCTGATGTATGAGATGATGTAAATACATTCCTTACAGAGTATATAGAATATATTTCAGACGTTTTGTTTTAGAATATTAATGAAAGCATGTATAGAGCGAGATGCTGAGATCCTGCAGGGAAGATACAATCACTTCCCAATATAAAGATTTCTCACCTTTTTGTATAATTGTGCCTGTAAAATTTAGCTACAGAAAACCAGGAAAGACTAATGAGAGGAAATCTATTCTTAAAAGTAACTCTTCCAGAAGCTGTAGAAAATCAGTAGAACTAGGTTCAGAAGGGGCTAACCTGAAAGCTAGAGAAATCACTTGCATATGTCCAGAGATCTTAGTGGGCCTTAGAGCAGGTCTGAAGTTCTGTCAGCATGAAAATAAAGCAGCAGCCTGTGGTATGGCCAAAACAATTTTCTGAACCAGTATCGAGGTAGTGCTTCTCTTTTCTCTGTCTTTGAAGATTATATTTATCCCCTAAATATGTTCCCTTAAGGAGAGATCCATGCATGTTCTGTTTCTCCAAAGTAATGGTAAATATAGCAGAATTCTGCCAAAGATACGTGAGCACCATTAACAGCTTAGGGTTAAGGAAAAAAGTTTCCCTTCCATTTGTGGTAAAGGAGTTATGATTAAGTGGATTGAAGTAAAATATAAAGACTTTCCACAGAAGGGAATTGTGAGAATTTTCTGAATAATGTGCCGATGTAACAGTGCCATGCTCGTTTCGTTACCAGGCGGGGTAACATTTAGAACAGGCTCACCAGGACTTCCTGGAGAGCCAGGGCGTACAGGACCTCCAGGACCTCCAGGAGATGTCGGCATGAAAGGTCAGTTTTGGAAAACTGTCACTCAGAAGGAGGTGTAGAATCCAGTGATCTTCGTGGATTTAATTTTGCACTTAATTTACCCACTAAGTTTTGCATTCAGTTTACCATTTAAGACATTTAATGAGTTCAGAGATTTCAGAAAATCCATTAGGGAGAACAAGATGTCTTCCTCCCCTTACACTAAGCAGCAACTGGAAGAGCAGTGCCTGCGCCAGTGCTGCACACCAGTTGTACAGCACCGCACCATGGGTGGGGGTTTGGTATTCTCCTGTTGTTATGTTCGACACTAACCATTGTTATCAGAGAGAAGGTTCCCTCTGCAAATTTTGCCAGAGAGGCTACTGAATCTCTTTGCCACTGACGTGACTGTAGTCGCTGAATTCACCTAGGCTGTTACAGAGTCATGTTAGTTGGAAGCCTGTCCTGTTCTTCTTTTGGGAGAATTTGGCTTAGCAGCAAATGGTTTACTGAAACAAGAATTGAAAAAATCAAGAGATTGAAACGGAATATCCCTGCATTTTCAATCAGACGTAGTCACTTCTGATTCACTGTCTGCCCACGACGTAATTTTGTACTGTGTTGGAAGTGATCTTCCAACAAAATTAAGGCCGCGATTCTACTGCTCGCTGGCTAAAAGGTCTTAGCCATCCTGTGTAACAAACTGTGTAACACATTGGTTAAGATTTAGAATGAGCCTAATAAACTGTTTTCATTCCAGGTGAAGAAGCTTACGTGTGTACTGAGTGCAGCTACGTTGCAGGAGTACCTGGTTTTCCTGGTTCTCCTGGGCCACAGGGCCAGGTTGGCATGCCCGGTAAATTATCTTGTTGTTTCTAACAGGACTGTAGGAAATGCCAATGATTTTGCTTTAGCGCGAGAAGTGTGCAGTCCTTAAACTAGCTCTGAGGTGGTGATGGATGTGAGCGCCTGGTGCAGCTCCATCCGCTGGCATGAGCACAAACCCTAAAAGCGGTGAAGTCGGAATGGTAGTAGGCTTAGGTGCAGCCCGAAGCCAGGTCAGTCTGTGATGATGCAGTCAGTGCAACAAGCAGAAACATTCGATGCTGGGTGTGATTATCAGAGCTTGTCAAAATCTGTGTCCTTATTTTCATTTTTCTCTACAAAATATGCTGTTTCGTTTGCAGGTAGAGAAGGAACAGCAGGTCCAAAAGGTTCTCCAGGCTCGCCAGGAGCACCAGGGTTTCCAGGAGCTCAAGTAAGACTTTGGTTTTTCATATTATCGTTCAGATCCCACAAGAATTACTACAGATAAAGCTGATGCCTGGTGTTACAAGCAGTGTCATACTGGGTGACCTCAGCAGTTCTCTTTCTGTAGCACCGTGTGTGTCTGCACGGGAGGCCTGGGCACGGACCGTAGTGTCTCGCTGACCTGGCTTGACATGAGTGTGTTTTGCTCAGTGCAGCAAGATGTTCAGTCCTGGCAGTGAGGCAGGTAAATACCTGTGTGATTAACCTGTGCTCTGTTTCATGATGGCTAGCCTGCTGCTTCTGCCTGGTACACGGGCAGTTTACAATTAACTTCTGTTCATCTGTGTAGTTCTCTAATCAGGGCAGTGGCTGTAAAGCATGTATAGAGTTCAGTGTGCTGCAATTGTCATCAGACTTGTCTTGTTTCCAGCATACTCAGGACTTGCTAAAGCCCCAGCTGTGCTTCTCCTAATGCCCTCTTCAGGGATGCAAAGGACATTCCCTCCTGGGAAACTTTATGAAGAGGGAAGGCTGGCAGCTGCTGCCACAGACATGCCATTTTGTTGTTCTAACTTGTGCCTGTAGCACCCACTTTGTACCCTGAGGGGGGAAGGAAGGGAAAGATTTTTAACTATGAACAGAACCAACTGTGGCAGTTTTAGTGTCACTGGGGAGATATTCCCATGTGGAAGAGAAACCTCTTAATTAGATATTGAGGTACTTTCTTGTCCTTTTTTGTGCCAGCAAAGCACAACAGGGTGACTAACAGTCTGGGGGAAAAAAAATCGCAAACACAAAGAAAACCAAAATATGAAAAACCTCTGTTCATTGAAGTGTGCCATTACACCGAGTAGAGATGAGAGTAAAGAGAACCACTCTCAGATATTTAATTTTTTTAAAAAGAAAGTTTGAAAACAGTTGGCACATGTCTAGCACTGAAATTCTTTTGCTTGCTCTGTTCCAGGGACCTCCAGGGTTTAGAGGAGATCAAGGTCGTAAAGGATCAAAAGGTGAGCCAGGATATGTGTATCCAGAAGGGCCGAAAGGTGAGCGAGGAGATCCAGGGGCCAGGGGAGACAGAGGAAGAAAAGGTTCAAGTGGATTTCTGGGAAGACCTGGCTCTAAAGGATCCAAGGGTTCTAAAGGTGAAGAGGTGGGTATGCACTGCTCACAATCAATACAGGATTCATGAAAACCTGCGTCAGTATTTCTGTCTTGTACAACAGTTTATTTATTCAGATGCTTTAACTGAATGCCCTTGGCCTTAGGGGTACTATGCTCAACTGCAGGAATGAACATGCATGACAGAAAGAGTAAATGTCCTTATATAATACCAGAGAGATGAGGCTGGTGTGGTTACTTATTGCTGAAAGACCACAGCAGCCTGTTGTGGTGTTAGTCTGGATATTTATATTGAAGCATTATCCTGAGTTCCTGTGATGAATAAGATTTTTTTTAAAAAGACAGTTTTCCTGACTGCTTATAATGCTTAAGAGGAAATAATAATGCAAACAGTTTCTGATCAATCTGTAGGAGTTATTCATCAGTCAGGGCTGGGAGCAGTCACAAAAGCGGGGAGAACTGACATGTCCAACATGTGTAATCATTCATAGGGACTGGCTGGTTCAAAAGGAGATAGAGGACTACCTGGATTGCCTGGCAGTCCTGGTCTTCCTGGAGAGATGGGGCTTCCTGGACTGCCAAGATATGGACCACAAGGAATAAGAGGTTTCAAAGGCTCTAAAGGAATGCCTGGTCCACCTGGGTTACCAGGAGAAGCTGGTTTGTAACTTCCTATTTTGCCATGTTTTACCTCTGTTAAAGAGTACTCCGTTGAAATTGCAGAGCTAGACTGAAGTCAAAGACATGTTTTATGAAACGTAGGAAGTTTTCCTTGTGATGAGATTTCCAACTTTTGTTCTACGGGACATAATTACTGTAAGACTTTTACTAACTGGTGTTGGAAGGGACTCTGTGAGGTCTTTAGTCCAAACTCCTGCTCAGAGGAGGGTCAGCTACGAGATCAGACCAAGTTACTCAAGGCATTTTCCAACTGGGCCCTGAAAACCTCCAAGAACAAAGACAGCACATCATCTCTGGGCAATCTGTTCCAGTGCGTGACTGTCCTCCTCATGAGAAAAAACAAAAGTCTTTAAATATGCATCCAGTCATCATCATTAAAGTGAGCTAAGTCATCAGGGGAAAATATGAAAGGTTTTATCACTTCTGAGTGCCTACAATACTGGTGTATGCATTTATAGGTAAGTGTAATCTGGAAGAACTCACACAGCAGATATAGTCAAGGTTTCTTAAAGAGAATACCTATTAAATCTTTATGAAGTGGAGTTGCAGTTCAAGCATTTCTCAGTTGCATCATTTTCCTGCT
>NW_009696848.1:28033-47818 GCF_000703405.1 Apaloderma vittatum
TTCTGGGTCTCCACTAGACTGCAGCTGGGCTTGGTGTCAGTGAAAGTCTTTTGCTCTGTGAAGCCAGGGTCTGAAGGCTTTTCAAAGTCTTGAGTTTCAGAAATACAGAAACTGTAGGAGACTGCATTTTTAACCAAGTAGATTGACAACTACTATTTTTAAATGCTGAAGATTACATAGTGCCAAACTATAAGCCTTTGTAATCTCTGATTATGTATTTGCTTGAAGGTCCGAAAGGAGAGACCACTGTGATAACTCCACTGCCGGCCCTGGCAGGACCTCAAGGACCAGATGGTTTACCTGGCCCCCCAGGAGTGCCTGGTGAGTACATCTTGCCCCTTGTCATGCTTTGCAGGGGCACTGGAGGACCGTAAGTGACATTGAGGCTAACTGTTGTGAGGTATCCTTGCCTTGGTTTTGTGGAACAATAGTCCATAAATCTGCCCTGAATAGCATAAGAAAATTTCTTGGCAGCCTTATGGTAGCTTCTTTTTGTGCAGATTACATAAAAACTTAACTCACAGGCTCATGCCTGCTTTGATACTGTGAACACAGTTTTAGTATTTCAACTGTGAGAACCTGCTGTGGAGGAGAAATAGTGGCTAAATTCTAATATAATCTACAGTAGTGTCCTAATTAATGATGGTAAACTGTGAAACACCTAATCTTACAAGTTAAGATTCTGTGGTAAGACAAATCACAGTTTACTTATTTTCTTTGTACAGGTAGGATTGGAGCAAGAGGTCAGCGAGGTGATTCAGGACATCCAGGGCCAACAGGAGACACGGGCTTTCCAGGGCTTGGGTTTCCTGGAAACCCAGGTCCAAAAGGTGAGAGAGTCTTCTTGGTTTTCCTCTGCATAAAAAGCAAAAACAAATCCAAAACCTCTACTATTTCTTTTTAGTCTGTATGAAAAACAATCAAGTTGTAAAAAAAAATCAATTAGTATTAGACAGGCAAGTTTTTAGCCCTCTTGTAATTTATTAATTGCAAGTTTGGAATATTTTGAAGTATTTCAGAGAATCAAGTATTAAAAGTGGCAGTAGGGAGATATTTTAGCAGACATTGATGTTTCCTGGAATACTGCCCAAAGAGGTGCAGCTCGCCTGAGTGCCACACTTACTGACCTGTATTCTCCTTACCTGGACACATGTTACAGAGTCAGAACTGTATAAGTGCCAGTATTTGATTTTTAATCAATTTTGGATATATACAATGCAATACCTGCTCTAATGCGCAGGTAATAGAGAACGTTTTGAATATTCTAAAGTTGGTCATTCCTCATGCAGAGCCATAGCTCTCTTCGGACACTGGAAATATTAAGAAATTCTCGTAATCCTGTCAGGACAATAAAAAACAAAAAGACAACTCTGATACTAAAACTGCTACCAAGCTGTTTGTTGAAGAAAACGGTGGGGAACTGACATCAGAGTAGCCTCCCTTTAAAAAAATCCCGTGTTGCAGTCAACATGGAGTGGTGTGTAAGGAGCAAGGTGCAGTGTGGCACCAGCTCTGAAATCAAGATGCCGTCTTCCGCTCATGTAAGCTATTGGTGTCAGAGGCTCATAACTGCATCTGTACAAATACCCAGGCGTAAAATAGGGTGATAACCATCGCGTCTCTGCCACTATCCAATTCCTTTTGCAGGAGATAAAGGACTTGCAGGAAGCAGAGGGTCACCAGGTTGTGAAGGAAAGATTGGAGATCCAGGCCGGGCTGGAAGTCTGGGACAACCAGGACAAAAGGTTTGCTTAGAAATAGAGCACAGACTTTTCCACAGGTCCCATCCGTTCGCTGAGACACTGAGCAAATAAATTAAGAAGCATAAGGAGTACGGGAGTTCCTATATTTCCTGGCCACTGGCGTACAAAGTATGAAATTCAATTCTTTATATAGAAAGGGGCTCAAGCCAAAATTTTAAGTTCAGATACAGGATTTCAGAACTCCTAAATATTTGAGATGTTTTGGTACTTCAGTTTTCAGAGCACAAGGAAAACTCTGCGTGGCGTACAGATTTGCAAAACCTAGTGGATCGTTTACCACTAACTTTTCTTTCTGTGTTACAGGGTGACCCAGGCATGGTTATTCCTGGAGAGCCAGGTAGACTGGGTTCACCAGGAGCTCATGGCAGTCCTGGCTCAAAAGGTGATAGAGGATTTCCAGGACTTCCAGGCCTACCAGGGCGTGCTGGACACGATGGTGATGACGGCCTAAGAGGTACTGTTGTCAAATGAGCTCGGGGAGCACAGCGAGTTATTTTAGGGAGAGGGAAACCAAGTCAAACAGTGCCCACCCAAAGCCTGAAATATCAAAAGCCTCACTCAAAGCTTTAAATTGTGAATCCAGTCTCCTTTCTTTTAGGAGATCGCGGCTCACCTGGAGTTCTTGGAGATCCAGGTTTTCCAGGGAAACCTGCTGAATGTCGCATTGGCCTGCCAGGTTTGCAGGGTGGTCAAGGAGCTACAGGCCCACCAGGTAGGACCTTCTGAATCAAATATGCCATTTGGCTGGGTGGGTCTGCATTTTGTTTCTGCTTTCCAGTGGCCTGAAGGCGCTGAAGTTGTTTCTGGATATCCATTACAGGATAGTATGCGAGAAAATAATCCTGTATATGATCTCAAAAGGTTCTAAGTTCTTCTTCTGAGAAAGAACACAATTCTCTACTCTTGCCTTTTTTTTCCTTTTCCCTTAAAAAAAGTACACAAACAACAACAACCAACCCACAACTGTTTTGGCTTTTTTCCTCTTCCTGAACATGTATGTTGTCTTACAGATCTAGTGTTTAGCACTCAAACAGGTAGAGTTCAAGAAGACTTTCATGCCCCAGACAGCAAGAGAGCCATGAAAGTTTATCTTCCAGACAAAGGTACCATACTACACTGTCATGCATTTTTCTTAGGAGGAAGAGGTTTGCAAGGTTCAAAAGGAGAACTAGGTCTTCCTGGCTTGAGTATCCCAGGAATCTATGGAGAGCCTGGGGAACCTGGATTAATCGGTCTGCAGGGCAGTGCAGGATTACCGGGTCCCAAGGGGCAGCCTGGAAGGCCAGGAATCTCTGGTGTGCCAGGTAAGGATTCTGCAAATACTTGTTTAGACATGGAAATTAAGTCAATCTCTGCAAAAGGTTGTCACTCATGCTTTTCCAAACTGAAGATGTCAAAATGTTTTTCCGTCTACGGCTTTCATATATATCAATGAGATCCTTATGGATCCGGTGACAGGCATACGTGTAGTTTTCTGAAGAAATGTTGCTTCACTGATCAAATACTAACAAATATTCTCCTGTTGCTTCAATTCCACAGGTTCAAGGGGAGATCCAGGTTTAATGGGCCGGTTAGGAATTCCTGGAGCCCCAGGCATGGCTGGCAGACCAGGCAGCCCGGGTGTCAGAGGCAAGTGGCTGCAGCATCTGTCTTCTCTCTGTTCCTTAGAATACAGGAACTTCTGTGCTCAAAGTAGTCTTGTGATCCATCCTGGTGTGTGGTACCGCTCTTGAGTGCACGAGTCAGAGCAGAATTTCTTTGAGTCTTGGTCAATATTTGGCATCTGTATATGTGCAGCCTACAGACTTACAGAGTTACAACGTTATTTTATCTCTTTTAGCAGTTTTGAATTCCCACTTTTCTCTTTCATTGGTATTTGTAAAAATGGCTGGTGACTTGCTAAATAAAGAGCAGAGAGCTTTTTTCCTGTCTTTTTTCTGTCCCATTCATGGTTCAAATAGCATTACTATATCTATTCAACAAATACAAGATTATACATATATTCAGTATAAGAAATAATTACCATCTCTTGCCATAGTCTCTGCTCGTTAATGTTTTATTGATGATTGAAGTAATTAAGAAGCCAGTTTAAGTTGTCTGTTTGGAATGTGTATTTAAGTACATAGTTGCCCTTGAAGACAGGCATTTCATAGCTTCCTTCACGTCTAGTCAGTTTACTTCAGAACAATTCATTATTTTCTTGCAGGTTCTTCTGGCTTCCCAGGACTAAAGGGAAGAAAAGGATTTCTTGGAGCAAAGGGCGAACCAGGTGATAAAGGTTTTTCTGGACCATCTGAGACCTTGGTTGGCATCGGGGATAAAGGAGAACGAGGCTTAAAAGGTGCACATCTGTTGTTCTGTCACTCGGAACTAGTCAGGGTTGTTGTCCGTGCTGCAGTTCAGTGGGCTCTAAAGTATGGAAGAAAACGACGCTGCTACTGAAACTATTCCCAGGGCTTTGAAATAATTACTGATGAACACTGTAATTGCCTTTTTATTTATGGGATAGCTGGATATTACACTGAATATTTACTTCCGTTTTAACAACTCCATATTCCTTAAAAAGCTCTTACTGTAACGTTAAACCAGTAATATGTCAGTAGTAACAGGAGGCTTATGTATGTATATGCTCTGCATTCATGGCTTTACCTGTTTAGTAGCCCATGAGCACAGAATTGTGTGTGCTCACCAACTAGATGCTGGATTGCCAAGAAACTGAGTCTGCTCAGAAATACCTGACTGTCAGGAGAATTCTTCTGTTTTCAGTATTAACATGGACTCGGCATACGAGTTGTCCTTGCTTAACTAACGCTGCCTGACTTTTTGTGTAGACAAGCTCTTATGGAAGCTTTAAGAAACTTCCTTTTGTCTCCATAGGAGAAATCTAGAAGGCTTTACAGAAACTTTATTCTTGACATAAACATGCTTATACTCTAAGATGGTTTTTTGCAATATTTTCTGAAGTGAAGCTTTTGTTTTAGGAGTTCAAGGAAGAATGGGTCTAAAAGGAGAAAAAGGAAATGCCGGTGTGCACGGTCCCCCAGGTGCTGATGGGGCTGGAGGAATGCCTGGGCTACCAGGTAAGGTGTATGTGTGCTGAAAATTACTGCATCACGTGGAGAGCAGAGATAATACTGCCTCAGTGCTGGCACTTCAGCTCATCTCCAACAGCACTACATTCTCTGGATTAACTCTGAAGCTTTTCTGAGAGTTCTGAAACTGAACAATTTCAAACGCTGCTATTTCAAAGCTGTAGCAGCTACCACCAGATGATTGTCTCCTTCCAAATGTACACTGTTGTTTGGGGTGATAGATGGAAAATTACATTAAATCCTGAGTAACAGTAACTTTAAAAGCTGATGAGGCCAGTGAATAAAATTTGATATTTGTAGGAGTTAAGTTTGAATTCCAATATTAATAAAAAACCTAAGAATTCTAAAATATGAACATCACAATTGTGCAAAAAAAAACATTTTGGAAGTTTTATTTCAAATTTATTTTATTTCCCTTTCCAAAGCGTTCGTGTTTGACTTGCATTTTGAAAGTTACCAGACCTTCAGTGAAAAGCAGACTTAAAAAGAACCTGCATAAATTATAAAACTACCTAAGCTGTTTCACAAAGTTTTGCTCTGCCATTGCCGTAACTTCATACCTAATGATACACGTTGACCCTTGAGGCTTTTTTCAAATTAATGCTAATAAAACATCTTTAATTCTCTATATTCTCGAAAACCATATGATGCTGTAATTAGATAAATAAAAATGGTGACAATCAAAAATAATTTTAAACTTGTAATTGAAGCAGCTCATGTAATGACGACAGTTATCGATGCTGTATGTCATTATGGTGCTGTGGTCACAAACTTCAATTTTAATGTCGATGCACAAGATATTTGTTATGTTCTTTACATTCTGGCAACAACTATGATAATTTTATCTGTCTCTGGGCCAAGAGGCTGCATCTTGATTTACAAAATAGTAAGATGCCCTCACAAGGTGTGTGACAGAGGGTTGTGTATTCATGACGGCTCTGCCGGCCGGTGTCTAAAGCAAACATGAGAAGGTGACACTTACTTCTTTGTCTTGCAGGTGTCAAAGGATTTATGGGTCTTCCAGGGATTCCTGGAGGACAAGGATTCCCAGGTGCACCAGGAAGCAAAGGGGACATGGGAATTCCAGGTCATTTTCTGTCACGCCGTGTTACAAATTCCTAGAGCTGTATAGAAGCATTTGCACAGGTCTGAGCAGTTCCTGTAAGCATCCTCCACAAGACTTGGATGGGATTTGTTCTTAGCAGTACCTCTAGACTTCTCACCACCCCACCATTTGCTTGACTTGCAGATTGCAGTTCTCCCAGTGAAATATAACTTCTTTAACTTATATAGTGTTACATGCAAGAACCTCTCTTTAATGTGTTTAGAAACAAAATCACTGCCTGTGTAAGTTATCTTTAATGCAGAATAAATACCTGATGAATGTGCCAGCAGTAGTTTGCAGAACACAAGGTGTTATCCTTTTAAGAGTGGCATGCATCAGTATCTGTGTTTTTTCCAGGTCCAAAAGGACAGAAAGGATCTCCAGGCTTTCCAGGACCATCAGGTGACCCTGGCCTGCCGGGCTACAGTGGCTTTCCCGGTGACAAAGGAGATCCTGGGTACCCGTCTCCTGGGCCTCCAGGAGAACCTGGTCCAAAGGTACAAAGGCAATGGGAACGTTGTTGTGTTAGGCCATCAGCAGAGCCTTTGGCTGTAGGAACAGGACAACCCGTAAGCAAGAGCTGCTGAGTTTGTAGAAGTAGGTGATTTGTTAGTGGTAAGAAGTGTGAAAATTCTATTGTGTCATTACTCAGGAGAAATTTTTGAGTTCATTATTTTTTTCTCTTGGTGCAAGAGATCTCTTACTTGTAAAGATGAAACATCTTGGAAATAACTTTGTTTGTGGAAAAGCTGCTAATGCATTAAGAGCATGGGCTGCAAAAGTCAGCACTAGGAACACTTACACATTAAAAATTACAGAAAAACATAGTCTGTGCAAATGCAGATGTTCTGAAGTCTGAAATTGCACTGTTGGCTTTTGACAGTCTAGTATCATTGCAAAAGATGAAGTGGGTTTTTTCTCAGCAATGTATATTATGTTCAGTATATACTATGTTCAGTAGTATATATTGCTAAGAGAGACAGTATTTTCTAAGTTAGCTCACTCGGACACAATTTTACTCCACATATTCTGGTTGTTGGGCGACAGTCAGTCTTTCTACATAGGACATTATATAAAGTAGGTGGTAGAGGCTATCAACCATCCTGTAACTCCTGTAATCCATCTAAATAATCTGATTATTTTCTGTATTAGCTGGGCAGCCACAATGAGATTATTGTTGTGAAAGTCAGTACAAATTTAAGGAAAAATACGCATGTCAGTGTTTTGGATAGCTGTGTAGTCTGTAAGGAAAGTATGTTTGGAACAAAAGAGGAGTGTTCGAATAAAACTGAAGGGAAGTCTCTGTGTTGGTGAAAACATCTAAAGACAGATTTGTACAGATTAAGGAAAAGGATTGTTGGTATTATGAGAAGACTTTGTGTCAGTCTACTTTGATTTTTGTCTGAGAGGCATAAGGAATCTTTAAAATCACCTATCATTTCTGTATTGTTCAGATATGGAATGTATTTAATGCGGTGTGATTCTTTACCTGTTTGTGTGCAACTGCTATTTCTCAGGGAGATCCAGGCCCCCCAGGACTTTTGGGCAGCAAAGGAGAAAAAGGATCCCAAGGTCATCCAGGCCGTAAAGGAATACCCGGACCACATGGGCTCAGAGGAGAGACTGGACGTGCAGGAATCCCAGGTACGTTTTGTTTCAGAGGGGTGGTGAGATGTCGACATGCTGCTGGAAGAAGGTAGTTTCTCAGCAAAGCACCAGGGTGCCTATGGGCTGGCACCTTTATATCCGACTGCTCTGAACCTCGTAGTTGGTGCAGCCAGGCTCACCTGCGTCAGCTGGAGATCTTTTGCAGGTGTCCAAAGCAGAAATGATAGCAAAGTTCTCAGCCTGAGCCTCGATCTAGTCCTAATGCCTTTTCCCCTCTCCCGCGCTCTTTCTTCTTCCAGGGAAGCATGGACCTCCTGGAGGTGTTGGTGCTAGAGGACAGCAGGGCTGCCCCGGACAGCAGGGCATCGCTGGCCCCCCCGGTACGGCGTGCAGCACCTCTCCAACGCACTGCCCCCCTCTGTTATTTTCTCTGTAATGAGGCAGCTGATGTTCTGAGCTTTTTAGCCTTTAGCTGACGCAGTCACAGTCACAGTCTCTGTTTATGGGAGTTCCAGGCTTTTTACCTTCTCTGGTTCCAGCCACAGTCTTTAACAGCCTATTTTCAATGTTATTGGTTCTGCTGAGGCAAGAGGTTTTAATTTTGTTTCACTACTGTAGAGCTTTTTGCCTTTTTTTCATTTTCATCCAGAGTTCTCAAGATATGATATCCACAAAATTTTAGGAAAGGCTTGTTTACTTCCTAGAGGAGAATGATAGATGTAGCTAGATGAGGAGGAGAACAAAATTAATTAGAGTGGAAAGAGAGGATGGAGTTGTAGTTGTTTGTTAAAGCAACAGTGAAGATCAAACCATGCAAAACATACCTAAGGGGGAGTGTGTGCCTACGCAGCCACAGAGAGGTGTGCTGTGCAGGCTTTAATAAAGTGAGTGCCAGCCACTGAGCGCTCTTGTATTCAGAAGTGCTTGTCAAAATTATGATGTTGTGGTTTTATAGACTTTAGAGAAACCTTGGATTTCTAATAAAGCCAGGAAGAGAAACCACACTGCCTGTATGGATTCCCACCAGCGTGGGTTAAATCCAGTGAGCTCAATAAAAATTATATGCTGCTCTTTATAAATGTCTGTACACCAAGAGTTACACCTGCCTTGGAGGTAGCTGAACTAATTAAATTTTAATAAAGGGGACTTGTGTCCTCTTCCTTCGAAATGCAAAATAATAAAAGTGCAAGTGTTACCGTGATCTGTTGTAATTCCCAGGGGCTGTTGGAAAACCTGGAAGAAATGGACTTGCAGGCGACAGAGGTGACCAAGGTCGGAATGGCATGCCCGGTGCCCCAGGAGGGAAGGGAGAACCAGGTAACAGCAGTGAAATACGTGAATTCTGTTTTACAGTTGTTTTCTTCCCTGATTAAACTGACAAGGATTATTTGGGAAGGACTAATGGGGAGCTTCTGTGGAGCCAGAAATAAGTTTCTAAGTAGAAGGTTTTTCATTTTTATATAATTCACAGGTTTTTCTATGTAATTGTTTTACATGCTGTCAAGAACCCAAATACGGATGTTCCCGCTTTATTACAAATGTGAGCTGTCACAACGTCACCTAAAAATGTTAGTGTCTGCAAGAGCCAAAGTACTGCTGTTAGCAGTTCCTACATGTTTAATCTCAAAAAGAGGAAAAGAAGCCAAATCATTTTAAAGGACTCTCCTCTCCTGCATGGAAATACAAGATAAAAGGAATCTTGGTGTTACTTGCAGGAATAGCGAAGGTTTCCATGACCTGGCCCTTGGGTTGTAAAACCTTACATTTAAATCTTGCGCCTCACGCCATCAGTGTCCACAGATAGAAGCAGTCCTCCACTGAATCCTGGCAGAAAGCATTTTCTTATTTTACAGTGAAAATGTGTCTTTGGATATGAGTATAAAGAGGATACTGGGAAGGCACTCGTAGTATTTAGTAATTTTTTTTTCATATTAAGTTTGAAGTAATCACTGTTAAGGTATTTTCTTTTTTAGATATTTACATTTCTTCTATTTTTCTCAGTAACTAACTTAAATGCAGATTTTTCATATGTTTTTGTTCCTCTGAATAAAGACAAAGCATGTTATTGTAGAATGTACCTCAAACATTAATCGGTAGAAGTATGAAGAAAAGCATACAAATTTAATTTGTATTTCTGGGTGAAAAAAATGAAATAGTCAATAAATTATACTTTACATATAATTAAAATATATTTTTTGATTCAGTGAATTCTAAAGAAATGTATGAAATATTAGACAACAATGATGTTTTCTAAAAATTATTCAGGACTTTGAGTTTAATGTGACCTAATGTTTCATAGGAGCACCAGGGAGAGGAATCCCTGGCCTTCGAGGTGCTCCTGGTCGTAGAGGTGAGTTGTCTTTTCAGAAAGCAAAAGCTTTGATTTTTAAATACTAGAATCTTCACCTTCATCTTTAAGTCACCTCCTGCTTGTGAGTGCTTGAAATGGCACTGAGAGTGTTGGAGGAAATGAAGAGTGACTCTGTGCTTTTGATCAGTGATTTGGTGCTATATATTAAATGTTAAGAGTTCTTGCTGGTAAAGTTAAGACTGTTGTAAAAGGGAGCTAGAGAAGATACCTTCTTTGATTTTGTGAAGGTGATACGCACATTCTAGAGCTTTTGAAATTTTATTTTGATACACATTTTGATTAACAGTATATTCTAATGAAAACAGATCATGATGCTGAATGCTAAGCGTACTATAAGAGACCTGCAGTGATCGCATTTTGATTTTGTTCATCTCACCTTTTATATTGATGAACAGATGACTGAGGGGACTCTTCCATGTTTTAGATTTTGCATTGTATTTCTGGTACCATTAGAAATCCATAGACTTGCTTTGCTTAAAAAAAAAAATCTCTTTTGCCAGTTGTGATGTTCAAAGAAGCATTTCATCTACTTTTGCATCAAGAAATATTCACTGCTCTGGTCTTTTTACCCTCCTCTCAATTTTATTCCTTTGTATGAGCAATCTCTGAAGTGTTTTGTTGTTTTGGTTTTTGTTTTGTTCATTTTGAAAAAAACTAAGGTGTACGCTACCTTACAGTGGGTCCTGTCTTCTCAGAACTATTTTGTTTATGGTAGCAAGGTGGCTTTGGGGACTTCTCCATGCCAAAAACAAAGGCTGAATTCTACCTCTGTGGTACCATAAATGTACACATTGTGTGCAGTCACGTCAGCTCACCACCTCGACAGCTCCCTTAGCTCTCGTATCTGCTTATGCTTTGCAGGAATCAAAGGGGACATGGGCCTGCCTGGTTTTCCCGGGCCACCAGGTATGAAAGGCCATCAGGGCGACCAAGGGCCCGTTGGACCTCCTGGCCTAGTGGGATTCCCTGGACTTCAGGGCACGACGGGCATGGCAATTCCTGGCCAGAAAGGGAACAGAGGTGTTGCGGGTGCGGATGGAAGGCCAGGTGTGTTGGTCTAACTCTTTATTTGTCTGAAATGATACACTGGTAACTGAAAGCAGAATTCAGCCTGTCCAGAGCCCAAGGCCTTCCCCCAAGAGAGCTTCATAATTAAACAGGTGGTTCCTCTGCCAGGTAATGCCATGATGGCCTGTGCAGTGTGATGTAAATCAAAATAACGCTAAGCTCTGCAGTCCACTCGATTGCGTTGTTTTGCTTTCTTCCCGTGTTGTCAGCAGGGCAGCTGAGATCCAACTCTAAAGACGTGAGGTAGCTTGAGTGTGCAGACGTGGCCCTTAGGGACATGGTTCCGGTGGACTAGGCAGTGCTGGGCTAACGGTTGGACTCGATGATCTTAAACAATTCCATGATTCCAGGCATAACTACAGCTGGAGGATATTCAAAAAACTGTAGTGCTGTGGAGTACCACAAGAGCTCAGCTCTGACTCAGATGAAATTGGCAGGCTAGGAAAAAGGAGTCTTTTCTTTTATTTTTTTTTCTTGTAAATAGGTGTATTTCCTTGGGAATCACTGTGGCAGTAAACGTGGGTCCCGCTACAGAGTCACAGGCTGTTGTAGTGCCTTGTACATCACGTCTGTGAGATGCTGCCGGCAGCAGTCTTGACTTGCTCTGATGTTTCTGTACAGGTGCTCCTGGCTTTCCAGGGCCTCCTGGTCTTCCCACACCCAGCATGAAAGGAAGCAAAGGCGACAGAGGGGCAGATGGCGTACCAGGGCCAACAGGCCCCATCGGCGACACTGGTCCTCCGGGTCCAAAAGTCAGTGAAACGAATATTGCTTGTTTCTAACTGCATTGTTACCTTACTTTTACCATGAAAATCACACCCAGGGCAACTTAAAAAAATACAACAAAACAAAAAAACCCACATCCTCCCCAAAAAAACTTGTAATAGTGAAAAGATAGTAATATGGATATGAAAAGTAGTTTTTATGGACTTAAGTGGACCAAAAAGACATTTCTGGCATGTCATTTCCTTGGCCATTCTGTATTACAGAATTGTATTAACAACAACATGGCTGTTTCTAACATGCTTACAAACGGAGCAGATACTTCTCAGTGTAGCATATTCTGTGAAGGTTAATGAGTATTCTGAACAAAAAGAAAATGGAATTCATCGCGTGCAGCTGCTGCTTCCTGTTTATTCTTTGTTTATTATTGGTGTTGTCTGGTTTGCAGGGAATAGAAGGTCGATCGGGTTATCCTGGTGCTAGAGGGCACCCTGGGTTTCTTGGATTCCCAGGCGTAAAAGGTATTCCTGCATTTATTACATACGCTTCTGTGTGTCAGGTAGAATCATTTACGTCTTGCATTATAATAGTATTTTTCTAATAGCACCAGGTGTGGCCCTAGAGACACGGGGGTTTTCCACCAAGAGCCGGTTGTAGCTCAGCTATAAATGAAAGCATTCACTAAGAGAGCATTTTCTTTGAGTTAGGTGCTATGGGTATGTCCAAAATAAGGAAGGGGTGAGACTTTGATGGCCTCCATAGTCAGTCAGTTATAGCCAGTCAAATCTCCTGACTTGATGATAAAAATACTTCTTTTAAAAAAATTAAATAATTTATTTCCAGCAGAGCTGTAGAAGTCTACTTTTGCATTTCAAACAAGTCTACAGGCACTGCTTCTCTTTGGGAAGGTTGCACGGATTATGCAGGGCTCTTAAATAAGCTTCTGAAAGTGATGTTTTGACATTTTAAACCAGACAGGTGTATTTTTAATCTTCTTTTTTAGGAGAAAAGGGTAATCCAGGACCCACCGGACCACAAGGTGCAGCAGGGCCAAGGGGACCGAAGGGCCAGCATGGTAACCAGCCCTGCGCAGTCTTATACCAGCTGACTTAGGTTGATTGGTTTGGTTTGTAGGCTGTTTCTTTTAACATCAAGCAATAGCTTTTTGTTACATTTTTGCTGCTAGGTCTTCCTGGAGTCCCTGGGAAAATATTCTCTGTGCCAGGAAGCAAGGGTCCTCCTGGACTGCCAGGAATCCCGGGAACACCAGGTGATCAAGGAATTCAGGGGATTCCCGGACTACAAGGTGCTTTATACTTCCATCTCTGTACATGCTCCTGTGCGCTGCTGAGTAGGACATTGTGATGTGGTGTCAGTAACACTACAGACAGTCTCAAAACTTAGTAAATTCATGCTGATGGTTTTTATTCCAACACAGCTACATTTTCCTAGGGATATTCACTTTATTCCTTAACAGTTATTAAAATGTAGAATAACTACTCCTATGTGATTCTGGTTTTTCCTTCGTTACAATTTAGGACCTAAAGGAGTAAAAGGTCTACCAGGAAGTTTTGGTCATCCAGGTCAACGAGGACTGCCTGGTCCAAAAGGAGACCGGGGATTTCCAGGACAAAGAGGTACAGGAAAGCAGGCTCTATCTTTCACTGCTGGTACTGAATTTACAGATAAACTGCATTCCTGATTTCTGTAAGTCCTTCCTCTGGAGCCTGTGGAGGTTCTGTAATGTTTACAGTAGCTTTAGGGCCACAAGCACGTGTAAGCACATTCTTAGCTTTTAACAGATGCGTGTTCACAATTTAGTAATTTAGTAATTAATAATTAATTAAGAATTAATAGTTCAGTAAAATGGGTATTGTCTGTACTCTTCTGTTATTAATCACATGTATTTACGCACTTGAAATCCGTAGGTATCGGTGTGCCTTTTTATGCCTTCAAAATAGAACTAAATATTTTTGTCACCATAAAATGTTTTGACTTTACAACTTTTTTTGTTGTAAAAGTGGCCACGGTTCTTTAAAATACCCTACTATTCCATGAAACTGTGCAATGCAAAGCTACCTGAGCTAGGTCTGAAGGAGTTAATACATCTAGCAACAAACAGTACCAATTTTCGAGCTGTATCTTCTTAGTGATAATTTTTTTGTTGGCTTTCAAGTGGTTCCACTAATTTAAATGAAGGAAGAATTCAAACAAAAGGATAATATTTGCACTCGTGTTTCTTTTCCCTGCCCACAGGACAGCCTGGACTGGTTGGCTTTCCAGGTCTCCAAGGGTTACCTGGATCACCAGGTACTATGATTGCTGGTCCAACAAGAAAAGGTTTTATCTTTACCCGGCACAGTCAGTCCACAAGCATTCCTTCCTGCCCGCTTGGGACTGCGCAGATCTACGTTGGCTACTCGCTGCTTTTTGTACAGGGAAATGAACGAGCACACGGACAAGATCTTGGTACGGTACTGGTAACAATTTTGTGATTGTTTTCATTAGAGTCCAGTAATGCTAAGCTGTCACAAAACCAAACCCGCCGTAAGTGTCCGAGGGGAGCACTGGCTTCAGCCATCTGTCTCCAGCGTGCTCTGCTGCTCTGAGCCTATCCAGACACCTCTCTGCCTGCGCTCCTGTAGTTCCTCTTTGCTATTCGAGACATTTTTGAGGAGCAGTCCAGTTACGTATGGATAGATGTCTGATATAAATGCTCACAACATCTGCACGGGGCTAACAGTAGTGACACAGGATCTGAGAGAGAATCTTGCTTTTTTTGGAGACCTGATGGGATGGTTTAGGGTTTCAAAAATTGTAGCAGAAGCTTTTGTTTAAACAGCTGAGTCACTGCCACTGTGACGAGGACCGATACTATTCAATAAGATATTAATATTTCAACAGATTTTATTCTTAGTTCTTATTTTCATATATACCATAAGCATTTTGCTTATGAATAATTCCACTGTGCAGATGCTTCTCTCTAGTTAACGTTTTATTTCTCACTAGAGTAGATTGGATGCCATCACATGTCTCTTCTGTTCTCTGCACCACATATAATCATCCATCTGTCACAAACCTCTCCTCTTTTGTCTTCCAGGAACAGCTGGCAGCTGCTTGCAGAGATTCACCACCATGCCATTCTTATTCTGTAGCACCAACGACGTGTGCAGCTTTGCTTCTCGCAATGACTACTCCTACTGGCTGTCCACAGCAGCAGTGATTCCGGCGGACATGGCACCCATTTCTGGCAGGGCACTAGAGCCCCATATAAGCAGGTGAGAGCACAAGAATGCCAGCTCCTCTGGCCTGGCACCACGAGCACATCATAAATCGGTTTTGACAGCAAATCTTAATCAAAAACCTGCCCACCTCAGCCAGTACAAGCACTGGTTTTAACTCTCTGGCAGAGATTGCAAAGCAAGGTATTTGAGTTACCTTCAATTTGCTTATCTCCTCGTTAAGCAGGGAAGAACTTGTGTGAGTTGTAGCCTTTCCAGTAAGCCCTGCCACGGGGTAGCTGCTGTCCTAGGAGAAAAAGGTTTGGTCTGCTTTCGTGTTTTCCCTCAGACCTGCGCTGAACGCGTGCGTGTTTCTTCTGGCAGGTGTGTTGTCTGCGAGGGAGCTGCAATGGTCCTGGCAGTTCACAGCCAAACAACTCTAGTTCCTGCGTGTCCAGAAGGCTGGATGTCTCTCTGGAAGGGCTTTTCTTTCGTTATGGTGAGGATATAAAGACTTGAATTAGTAATTTCATGTCCTCTCGCTTTCACTGGCGTTTTCATTTGCTCGTAGCTCGTTTGTTTGTCAGTCGTTGTTAAATGTTTGGGGAACGGAGTGGTTAACCCAGTCCCGAACACAAAGACACAGAAATAACTGACAGGTGCAGTTCTGTTATGAATTGGGTCTTGGGGCTGAACTCTACTGAAAGGTAAAATCAAAACAAATGCAGAACACTGCCTACAAAAGACAGCCTCCACAGCTTCAATGCCATAAGGAGACGGGAGTGAAGAAAGTTCATAATGTGACTGCAAATTGAGAACTGGGCTTTTCTAGCCAATTTTCTGCTGTCATAAATTATATTAAAGCTATTTCTTCAAGCATTTGCCAACATTAGAGAAGGAGAATGCTGCCTTTGCTTTTTCTGTTTGGAGAAGCAATCGATGCGACAGAAAATAAGCACACACACACCAAAAACCAGGGGATATGACTGACTTGTTACTGTAGTCTCAACGGGACAAAAGCCAGCTACTTTCTTGTCTTTGTACCAGTTACAGTTCCGTGCCTTTTCATGGAGCGGAAAAAAGCCTTTGCAGGGTTTAAGAAATGTCATCGCTGTGCCTGAATTTCTGTGAGGCTTCTGTGCTTCGTTGTAAGCTTCATGAGAGTAATCTGCATTCATTTTGTCTTGTCCAAAATGTACCACAGGACACAGGGTGTGCTTCAGAAAGAGGTGGGTTTTTTTGCCTGCAGTTTACTAAAAGCTGATGGACAAGTTCTCATAAAAAATGTGTTGGTGCTTACAGTACACAAGTGCCGGCTCAGAAGCTTCTGGCCAAGCACTGGCGTCTCCCGGATCTTGTCTGGAAGAATTTCGAGCTATCCCATTCATCGAGTGCCACGGCAGGGGGACGTGCAACTACTACTCGAATTCCTACAGTTTCTGGTTGGCATCATTAAATCCAAGAAGAATGTTCAGGTAAACTGTTCTTCCCTGCACCCGTACGCGTCACATCCACGCTGCAAGTGTCGGAGGAGGCAGGAACTGCCAGCACAGCACGGGGGGCTCCCCTAGGACCCCCCTCGGGTTAGACACCTCCTGTGCTGGCTGTAGCATCACTCTGTAGTGCAAAGATGTCTTAAGTGAGCCAAGGATTTCCATGTCAGTAATTCCATATCCAAAGCCTCAGCATCTCTTCCCATTTTTTTTAAAAGACAGAAGTAAATATTTGTTTTGTTTGCTTTAGGAGGCCTCTGTCACAGACTTTGAAAGCTGGAGAACTAGAAAATATCATCAGCCGTTGTCAGGTCTGCATGAAGAGACCACTCTAAATGGCAGCCGCTCCTGACGGAACATGAACCTCTGCTTTTATGACAAAGAATTGCCTAACTCTGAGGAGCTGTAATTTATTAAAGTCCGACTGCACCTGGAAAGAAAGCTCTAAGTTGCCAGTGCAGCACTGCAGTGAGGTAGGGCAACGGTTTGACTTTTGTCTTTGGCAAACGACAGAGCACTTTGTTGGAGGACACTTAGACCGCAGCCCGCGGGCACTCCTGCCGAGCTGCATCTCCGTGGTAGGACTTTGGCATCGCCTGATCTTTAACGAGAGATGTTGACGCTGCTTCGTGCCACGTGCTTTTCAAACCGCAGGACAAGTGAAACGCTCTAGTATTGGCTTACCTATGTTCAGTGTTCAAAGCAGACATAATTTAAGATGAAAATCTGGTGCTTAGGAGAGACAGGGTTCAGTAAGTAATATTTTCAGTGCACTTTTACATATATAACGATTCATTTAGGGTTGTTTTGTTTTGGTGTTCTTGTCTAATAAACAAGTATCTCCTCACTTACCCCACCCTCCCTCTGGCTGGCAAGCAGCAACACGAGGGTTTTTGCGCCCTGCAGCAGTACTGGCTCCGGGCCGGCCAGGAAGGGAGCAGCGCCAGGCGTGGGCAGCCCGCGCTGCAGTGACACGCACGTGGTGACCCGTGGTGACTCGCGGTGACACGTGGTGACACGCGGTGACATGCGGTGACACGCACTGCGCTCTGCGGAGCGCCCGTGGCTGAGGGCTGCCCAGCCACACGGCCTGGGGAGGTTTCACTCGATTCCGTGAGATCGTTGAAGTTCTGCAGAAGCTGACAGCGTTGGGCCTCCGTTACGATCGCGTGCTTTTGTCTCTGCTGAGGAACAGCTATTTATCATTCCACAATTTGGGATTTTGATGGAATTAACTATTACGGTATGGCTCGAGGGCTCCCGTGGCTTTACCAGGTTATCACACGTGAGCTCTTTCAATTTTATTTTTCATAGGTAATAAAAAGCCACAGTATTCGCGTTTTATAATATTCCATATTTAAATATTGATCACAAATTATATTCTGTATTTAAATATTTATCACAGTTTCTGCAAATGGAACCATTAATTCCATTCAGTCAAACGTACACATCCAAAATTTCAAAAGGAGACCCATATTTAAGTTGTACCATCTAAGCACTGACTTATACAGGAGAATCCAGCTGTAAATGAACATGAATACTTGAAAAGCACTTTCATTTACTCATATAACTTATATAAAATTGTAGCTCTGAGGTGTTTTTTTTTTTAATATTTATAACATTGCACTTGCAAGGCTATTTAAAATTGTAATGTTAACATTTAAAATGTTAATATTTTGTAATACTTGCACAATCTATCAGAATTCCAGTATTTAGTGTTATAGAAGAAGCCTCATTCATCTGAATAGTTCTGTAAACGCATCATTTTAAATGTAGGGTCTAGCAACTCATTGAAATAACCAAGATTTCGCATTTAGGTGTTTTTTAAGCCAGTGACATTTTATATTGTTTCTGTTCAAATACTTGCATTGTGTTTGTCTGACTGTTTGGATTCTCAGTGTTAACCTAACTACGAATAAGCTTCGTCTGTGTTTCATGGCAGCATCTTCCGACGGCGCTAACGCGGGGGTACCGCTGCCATGAACTGAATGGGTATTTTAAAGTTATCGTTTGCTTGATCGGTCACACTGCTTCTGTTTGCAAGGTGTAATTGTGAATTTGCAGGGTTTTATGAAGAATCTGTATGCAGATGCACTACTGGTGAGAAGGTTTTAACGTCGAGTTAATGTTTAGTCTTCCATTTGAACCAGGTTTGGGGTTGAGGGTGTTTTCCTTAAAACGATCATGTATTAGATTTTTTTCCATAAACTCTGAAGTTTGCTTTAAATACTCAAAGGTAAAATCCACACCAGCTGCTTGTTAGCTTGTTGAGGTTTTGGCGTTTTGTTGGGCTTTTCTTCTCTTCATTAAGGCTCATTAGAGCCACCCAGAGGCATTGTACACTTGATGACTGTGGAGACCCTCGTGTAAAACTCACTGGTAAAACACAGAATGTAAGTACCCCAGGGTTGCAGTCTGCGAGAAATGGGCAGTGGAGGGTCATGTGTGAGGAGGGAATGGATTGCAAAGTCTGGAGGTAAGTTACACAGAGCTACGTCTCAGAGCACAGAACTGGAAGCTCTTCCTTGCTCCCAGTTTTGGATTCGCTTTTTGTGTGGCCTTCAACAAGTTACTAAGGGAAGATTTCCATGAGTAGCTTTAGAGTTTGGGTGCTCAAGCTCAGTCTTTCTTTTGAAAGCATGAAACAACTGCAAGGACACGTGTTCATCACACTGAGCCTCGTGCGAGCTGGACACTGAAAATCAGAGAAAAGCTTGAACCAGTTGATCTTGAGTTCTCTCTGCAGATACAGACCATTTTACTTCCCTACTGCTATTGATTGTCGTGAGGATGAGTTAACTCTTGTCTGTAAATGCTTTGAGAGCCTTAACTGGAAAGTGCTGCCGAGGGGCGAGGTGTTCATATATTGTACTGAAAGAATGGAAGCATGAGAAATCATAAATAATGCGCAAACAAGGGTGGGGGGGAGGCAGGGAAGAGGAAAGTAAACCTTCTGCTAAATAAAAAATATTTTGACTAAATAAAAGACCCGTTTTGCTTGGTTTTTTGTTCTTGCCCCGGGAGCCCCCAGCGCACTGCCCAGCTTGCAGCCTCAGGACGCGGGTGCAGGCCCTGCCTTTATTTTTATCTGGCAAGAGATCGGTTTCAGGCCACTTGCCTCTGCGCAACAGCACCGCTGGGATTTGAAAAGAGCGGAATTAGCAAGTGCCGGGCCTTGGATCAATACACGCTCCAATCCTCCTGGCATCGCCGCTCCTTTCGACCTCCCAATGTCAGTGGGACCGGACCTTCGGGCACAGGGCTGCGTTCCTCCCTTAAAAGAGTATCTGCTATACGTAATTGCATTTTCTGTTTTATTGTTCTCTGCGGAGTTGGAAAAG
>NW_009696849.1:0-2071 GCF_000703405.1 Apaloderma vittatum
CCCTGCCAGAGCCGCTCCTGCTGCAGCCCCTGCACGGCCCCGAGGCCCAGGATGGCGCTGAAGTGCCTTCCCCTGCTTGAAACCAGGTTCAGAACCTCAGCCCACTCCAGTGCCACAGGTTAACTTCATGTCCCAGCTCTGTAAAAGCCTGGAGCTCTCTCCTGTGTGATAGTTATCTACAAAACCAGGAAGAGGCTCCAGATCGAGCTTGCTTTTCTCCGTTAATGCTGTTTTCTCAGCTCAATACAAATGCTTTGATATCTTTGCAATTCTCAGTAGAAACTCTGATTGTGCTTGAAACACTGAGCTAAGGGCTGCCTTCAGGCATCTGGGCTGTAGGCAAGCGAACAGGTCAAAACCCAAGATGACATTTTTAAATTCAAGCGATGGCACCTAGATGCAGGGGGATAGAAGCAAGAAGGCAAGCTAACATTTGAGCTCGGTGTTTAAGTAATTGGGAAATGCACAAACATGAGCATTAACAGGGCACATCCCCAAAACAGCTTTATCAAACCTGCTTCGCCTGGCAGATGCAGGAACACCCGGCCGGCGCAGGTGTTGCTCGGTGTTTGCAGGCCCATCCGCAGCTGAACTGGAGAATAAAGAGGATTTGTGCTTTGTAAGCAGGAGGCAGAGGTGCAGCCTGAAGAGCTCTTGCTTCAGCAGCTAACACTGATACTGATACTTCCTGAAATAGGCATTAGAGGACTCAGAGCTTCTGCAGCGACGTGGACGCGGGTGCAGCTGCGCTCGGCGAGTGCCTGCTCAGCGTGGGAAGCACCGCGATCCCTTCCAAGAGGGCTCAGGCACCTGATTTAACGCAGCTCTGGCTCAAGCTGCACCAAGTGTGCAGGAGAAGGCAGGAGGGCCGGGGAGAGCAACTGGGGAGAGACGGAGCCCGGTTTGAAACTCCTCTCGCAGCCCGTTCCCGGTGGGTGGTGTCAATCGCCCGCTGGAGGCCAACCAGCCACGTGGCAGCAGCCACGATGTTTACTTTGCTTTTACCTGGTGTTTAAGGTTCATGGTTTTGATAACGGATGCTTTCTGGATTGCTTAATTTTGGGGTGGTCCCTCGGAGTAACGCCTTGTTCCTCGGAGGTGCCAGGCCATTCGCTCATTGCTGCTTTCCGCTGCAAGAATTACAGGTACTCAGCGGGAAAAATAATTGGTGCCAAGGGGCCTAAAAAGATTCGCACTGTAATTGTTGGGATTTTGAATGAGAAACTTTAGGAATACCTTCCTAAATACCTCCGGAATACCTTCCTGAGGTTTCTGGGGCTGTTCCAGCCTCGGTTTCTCTGACTGAGAGCTTCCACGCCTCTCCCCAGCGCAGGGGGAGACACTGGGTCAGGGCTGATTCTTCCTCTCCCTCTCACGCCCTCTCCTGTTCCCGAAGGGAGGGAGCACAACCGGCTGAGAAATTTCAGTTGCTCGTGACCAAACCGATGGGTGAGACGCTGACTTCTTGCTCTTATTTTATAAATAAGTTGGCTTAAGTGGAGTTCTGTAAACAGAATTCTGCTAATCCTAGTGTTCTCTGCTTATCTCCTTTCTTTTTCTTTTTTTTTTTTTTTTCTCGCTGTAGAGCAAAACCAAATCGGAAACTCCAAATCAAACCAAGGATCAAAAATGGACAAGGAACTGGGAGCCTGTGAAGACAGAGTGAGATCCTACCTAGACAAGTTACTCAAGAATAAAGTTCTTTTGCCGTTTTATCCAAATAAACATTCCTTCTAACCACTTTTCTTTCTTCTTCTTTTATATACCTGTGACTACTCTTCCTTATTAATTTATGGCTTCGCCGTTAAGGCGCAGCGTTCCGAGATTTTAGAACTAGGCAGAAAGGTGATTCCCCTTTTCCATTTTTGTTCTAGGGAAGCCTTTGCCCTGGTAGTAAATAATTATGAATTTAGCCCGCTCACAGGACGCTGTGAGCATCAGTAAGATGTGCACACACAGCACACACCCCCCAACTTTATTTTTTCGGTTGTAAGGTTTAGCCTTAAGCTGGTTAAACCACAGAAAAGCTGCCCCCCCTGCTCCTCCCTGGCTGCCCACGTGCCTGCGCCGG
>NW_009696849.1:2131-2499 GCF_000703405.1 Apaloderma vittatum
CAGAAACGGCTCCCCGCCTCGGCTCCGGCGGCCGCTGCCCCTCTCCATGGTAAGTTACGGGGCAGGAACCCCCGCCAGGACGCTCCCCCTCATTCTCGGGATCATCCACCCCGTGGGGAGCGAAGCCAGGGTTGGAAAGAGTCAGGGCTGGGTTCTTCTCCCCCAAATGAGAAGGGTCAGAAAGAGTTGCTCTGGGAGGAAGAGATTATATCGGAAAAATTTCACCCAAAGGGGTTGTCAGGCTCCGGCATGGTTCGAAAAAACCCATGAGAAGCGTAGACGCGGTGCTCGGGGATGTGGTTTAACGGTCGTGGCGATGGTTGGGCTCGACAGTCTTCGAGGTCTTTTCCAACGTTAGTGATGCTGCG
>NW_009696850.1:0-23534 GCF_000703405.1 Apaloderma vittatum
GATGAAATGGCTGTGACATTTAAAGGAGGAATTTGTGAACCACAAATATGAGCGTGACTGACACAGCATGGCAGCACATAAAATCAATACAAATAACCTAAACCTTAATACCTTGATCCTGGGGAAGAGCATTGCATTACCGGGGGCTCGGAGGAGCGGCAGGCGCCCCCGACCTGCGATCGAGCCGAAAAAAAAGGGGGGAAGACAATTAGGATGGTCTTTAGGAAGGAGGCTTTCCCTTCCTTTTAGGGAGGGAAGCACCGATGAGGAGACAGCGCCAGGAAACCCACATGCTCCCCCCTCTGCTCTTCTTTTCCCCCCAAACATTCAATACTTCAGGGTAGGTTTTCAAAGGAGAACAGCTCCCACAGAGAAGAAGTTTTAGGTTTGGGGAAGGAGAAGCTTTATCGTTTCTCCAGCCATTAGAAACATCCAAGGAGGCTCCAAACAGTAGATGGGAGGTGGTGGGATGGAGGAGCACCCTCCATCACCCATCACTGCAGGGAGAAAGATGAAGATGGCTAAAAGGTGAAAGCAGCCCTCATCACCCCACGCCGTGTTTGTTAATGTGTGTACAGAGGAACTCTGTTTGTTTGTAGGTCCTTAGTAGAAGTGTGTCTAATATTGACTTTTTGAGTCTAATATTGTTTGAATTTTCTATCGGCAGCCTAAGCCACACTACCTGGAGTGCTCCTTCCCTCCTGCATCACAGTATTTGTCACCTTTTAAAAAAAATGTCCCGGAGTAGGGAAAAAAAAGAAAAATGTCTGAGCAGGTCTCCTGGCCACCCCCCAGCACCATCTGGGCTCGTGTTGGCCACCACTCCTTGCCATCCCACCCCTGAAAGTGGGGCTCCTGCCAGGTTTAAGCGGTGTCCCCCACACCCCATGCCAGGTTCAGCCTGGGCCAGGACCATGCTTGTTTTCAGAGTCAACAGAAAACACACTGTTCCAGCCAATTCTTCTCTAATCTTAAAGAAAACATGAAGCTGGGGCATGTCTCACATCCATCCCCACAGTTCTCTTAAAGTAAAGGTTTACTGTGCCCCCTCGATATTGCTAAATTCAAGGGGTGGATGTTCCAGTCCTCAAATCTGGTGTGACACAACCCCTCAGCTACAGAATTAGTGATCACAGCCCCATTCGGAGGTTAAAAAATACAACGAAAATCAACTTTGAGTTGCTGTGGAAAAGCTGGCATGGGGCAAGGGGCAAAGCCCCCCGTCCAACTCCTGAATTTGCTTTGGGAAAAAGCTTTGCTTCTAACAACCAGCCTTTAGAAAGCACTCAACAAAACTAATACTCAGTGATGGAACGACCTTTAAAAGGACATAATTAAAAAGAAAAAAAAATCCTGGATGGGATCTCTCCTGAGTTCTGAGGCTGTTAAAAAAAAAAAAACACAAAAAAACCCCAACCCCTCCCAGTACTTAAAGCTCTTTCTATCTATCCAGTATCAGGATTATAACATGTATCCCCAGGTTGGGAAAGAAGTGCAGTCAATAATACACCCCGTGCAAGGAAATGAAGGAGAAAAAAGAAATCCAACAAAAACACACCCCCATCAGGACAATAAGAATATAAGGGGTTTTTTTTCTGCCATGCAACAAAAGCTGCTGCCTGTAAATTACTGTCGTGAACAAGTGCCCAAAGCAGGTGCTTAGAGAGCAGCTGCCACATAAAAGCTGATATTTAAAGCCATTGTGTTTACATTACGATTATATTTATCATCAACATTTTCTGGGCATCACCAATTCCCTCTGTTACCATTTAACATATTTCACAGAACGCGAGTTTTAGCCCCCCATCCTTCTGAGGCAGAGGCTGTTTGGTTCGACACCTGCGGTACTGCAGCAAGAGGGGTTTGTTAGGGCTGGGTTTGTTGTTGCTTTAATTTATTTTTTTTTAAACCCTAGTCTTTCATCTTTCAAGCAGAGAATTTATCAGCTTGCTCTGCCATCCCAGATTATCGAAAACCCTTGCATGGTTTCATTTTGATGTGTTTTTTTTCCCCCCCACCAATCCTTGGTGAAAAATATCTTAGGAACAAGGCAAGGGGGTAAGTTTTGAAGGGAGGTAAAACCCCACCTCTCTGAAGATAATATAAGTTAAAATACAGATCTCCCAGCCTGGCACGAAGTGGCCGGCAGCCCCAGGAGCAGGACACTTTGCAGGGGGGGTTGTTTTCCCCATCGGGACCTCATTCCAGCACTGCATTTACCCCTGCACACACCACTTAACTGCCGGGTAATCCCATTAACCTCCTCAATAAAGTGACCAGCATCTGGCTGCTCAGCGTGATGGAGGGGGACCGGGCTCCGCGGTGATGCTGATGAAGGAGTCCGTCCTGTCATCTCTGCTTCATGGACAGGAAAAACAAAAAAATAAAATTAAAAAAAATGAGGATTCCCGTGAAAACACATGCCCTAACCCATTTGTGCCCAACCAGAAACCCCACAGGGACATTTTTTTTGGATGCCACGAGCAGGTCGGTGTGAAAACACCAGCTTGGGGCAGGCCTGTGGGCCCCATGGGACCATGCAGCCGCCTCTAAACACGGGGTGTAAGTACAGTATATCTCTGTTAAATTATGGGCACTCAGATTAGCATGTCCTTGTCCTTGCTCTGATAAAGGAGCCCAGGGGCTGGGTTAAATTATAGGAGCAAATCAAGCCTTCTTTTGATTCTGACCCTATAGACACAAGAGTCCCAGAGGGTCCCAGTCTTCTTCTGCCCACTTGCCTTTATTTATTGCTAATTTCCCCTACTACAATAAACACGTCCAGGGTCATCTGATCTCCATACTGTTGGCGTTTTGTAGACAACATAAACCACGGTCGCCCGGCGGCCTTCCTGCTCCCTCGGTTGCCGCGAACCGACAGAAAAGTCCTTTTATGAACTGGATGGGGAGACAGAGGGTGTCAGAAGGAGCAGGGGGCTGCTGAATGGATGGCATTTCTTTCTCCCTTTTCAGAGGCCTCCCTGAATAGATTTGTTACAGGACGGGACGGCTCGGACTGGGAATGGGGCAGAGCCGAGAACAGTATGGAAATACCCAGCGAGAGGCTGAGTTGCCTTGCATGTGTGAAAAAAAAAAGAAAAATAACATGTGTGCTTGGAAATCAGGGGCTTCCAGGCACAGCTGTAATCAATTGGGTGGGAAAAAAAACCCTGGGAAGGTTTTTTTAAGGCAGCAGGTGGGGAGGTGGGGATGAGATACCTGCAAGCCGGGGCAAGCAAGGGCCAAGCTATGCCCAGCAAATTGGGGCTCAGCACCACCCACCACCCTCAGAACCCTTCATTTTGGGGCTGATTTTGTTTCAGCTATGAAAGAAAAAAATTCTTATTTTCATCCTTTTCCCCTTTTATGGGCTAGGGGAGGCTAGAAAATGATTGCATAGGGCCACTTCCAAAAGTATCCTTAAGAAACAACCACTCAGTGACTCCTCTGCTCAAAATATTTTCCACAACAACTAGTTTTCCCTTCCCCAAACAGCATGTAAATCAACTTTCAGTAATAATAAAAAAAAACCCACAACAAAAAAACAACACACCCTGCCCCAAACAAATGGGGGCTCTACTTGAAGCTGCAAGTTGATGTTTTCGGCTCACCTAAATGACTTAGGAGCATAAGTCCTGGAGCATAAGTCCTGGTGACTTTCGAGGCTCCTAGGGAACCAATTTTAAAAGATCTCGACATACCGAGATGTCTAGTCTCCAGGGAGCACCCCCAGAATACCCTGGCACTGCTGCCGGACCCACTAAAATGCAAGACAGCCTTTAGGAAAAAAAAAAAATCTGGCCCCTCACTCACTTTATTCCAGCATAAAACTGAGGCATCCAGAAGAATTTGGGTATCAATTATTTTTTACTTTTTTTTTTTTTCCAAATTTAAGGATCTTTGGGGTTTTTTTGAGAGGTGAGGGTTGTGCATTTTGGTTTATGCAGTAGACGAGCCTGGGATCCTAGGAGGACGCTCCCTTGGGATCCAGGTGCTTGGGGTAGAGGCAACATTTCAGTGACCACCTCTCAAATTCCCTCAAACATCACCCAGGGAGGGTCAAAAGTTCATACAACCAATGCCAACACCGTCGAGTTTTGCTGGGGTTTTTTATTTTGGGGGGTTTTTTGTTTTTTTTTTTGTTTCCTGCCCAGGAAAGCAGGCGAAGGAATGGAGGAGAAACAAGAAAGAAGAGAGAAATCCAATAAACGCTGGGGTGAGAAGGGAGAGGGGCAGGCGGTGAGAAAAGCAAACAAGGGCTGCAACAAAAGAAGGAGAAAGGGAACAAGAACCCACGGAAAAGCAAGAGGACAACAGGTTAGGAGCAGCTGGAGGGGGCCCATGTCCCTGGGGGACACGGCAGACCCCCAGCTGTTGAGGAACCTGGATGTGCAAATGCAGAAGGGTGATCTTTTGGGGACAATCATGATTAATTTTTTTTTTTTTTTGCACAAAACGCTAATCCCATTGTTTCCCACTACGACATGACCAAGTTTCCCTTCTTCTCCCGCCCATAGCCATGCAGCCCAGATCTCTCCAAGCTGGGGAGGGTGGGTAGAAACCATCCTTCCTTCTCTTCCTCTATGTGCTTGGAGATGTCTTGCAGCTGCACACCCCCGAGGAAGCTCTGGGCTTCCTTTGGGCCCCCGCCAGTAAGGTGTCCTCTTGTCGTGCCTCCTCCTGGCATGGATGGTGGATGCTTCTCAGGTTTGTAGGGCCAGGATGGAGGGTAAGGAGAGGAGAATGTGCCCTGGCATGCACAGACCTTCTTTGCAGAGGTGCCAGGATGTAGGCATGTGCACCTCAGAGGTGGAACAAAAGCTTTACGGCTCTCCCGTCGTGGAGGGCAGAGCCCTGCCCGGTGGCCTTCCCCAGGTGACCTTGGATCTTTATTGTTTTGGAGAATGGACCCTTTATAGGCTCCAGATGGAAAGTGTAAAAATTAATAACCCCCTGGTTGGCAAACATCCATATGTTTTCCACCTTCTCCCGAGGCACAAGTTGTTTATAGTGACGTTTATTTAATGCAAATTAACATATAAATGAAGATGCATGGCTCTTCCTAGAGACTTGGAGAAACCACTTCCCCCACCTCCCCGTGTTGTTAAAGCTCATCATGTACAATGATAGGGCTGAAGGGAGGGGGGTCTAGAAAACAAATCAAACCACTTTGCTTGGCTGGAACCCCTAAACCCCTCCTGTCACCTCCCACCCTCGGCCGTGAGGTTGCACCAGGACTACGCAGCAAGAAAGCAAATTAAAGTTGTCATACTTTAATTAAAAAAAAAAAGAAACCACTCAAAAAACTTATTACTTACTTTTCTTCCATTCTCAAGAGAGCACAACTTGTTTACCAAAACCCCAACTCCTGGCCTAAAGTTGCAAGAAAAGTCGGTTTCATTGCCCGATTTTCAGAAAGTACCCAGCATTCCCAAACGGGTAGGTTAGGTTTCTTTTGAAATAATCTAAGCTATTTTTTTTTTCTTTTTCTTTTCTATTCTTTCTAGCCAGGAGGAATTTCGCCAGCCTCCTGCGAGGGCTCTTTTCTTTAACAATATATAGCCAGCCAGCCTGAGAGGTGCTAATTGCTTTTTATCTAAATGGACTTTTTCTCCTCATGCCACCAGTGCTTTTGGTGGTGGAAGGAATACAATGCATTATCAGGGAGCCAGATACATGTGTACAAAGGGTATTTACTTGTAGGAGGTTAAAGATACTGCACAAAGGAAGCCAGCCTTGCAAGGGTACCCTGTTTAACTGGTGATGGATGAACCACCACAAGAAGAAAGGTCTGAAAGTGGCGAGCAGATAAGACCTTCCAAACCTTATCTAAGCTCAAGGGTACCTCCTGGAGGTGCAACCACCAAGAATTACCTGCAAGAGCAGCAGGTCTCCAAGGTCTCAGCCTGAAGCAGAAGGCTTGGTGCGCCTAGTGAGGACCACCTGGGACCGGGGTGGCATCAGGTCCACCCACACCTCGTGGGCTGCAGGTGAAGAACGTGGTCTCTGTGATTCGTTTGGGTTCCTTGGGACATTTTAGTCCTATACTGCCTGCCTGTGATGTCCTCCTCCAAAAACCAGCAAGACAATGGCCTGGGGAAAGGGAGAGACCTTCTGCATGATAGGAACAGGATGAGGGCAGGGTGAGGCAAGCCTGGCACAGCAACTTCTTCATAAAAAAAACCCAAACCCACACAACCCCAACCACAGTTACATCTCATTTGTCCGCCAATGACCTTAGTTAAACCAGCGCAGATTTCTTAATTCAGAGTCAGCCTAAGCCTTTGAAAACTGTTGACTTTCCAGAAAAGCAGGAAGCAGGTAAACATGGCAATTGGCTGCTCTTTCTGCTGCCCACATGTCACCGTAAGGCAGGAGGGGGAGGAAAAAAAATTCTATTAGGTTTTTATTTAACATGAATTTGAATGTATTCCAGGTCACTGCTCACATAAGCAATCACGATATGGGTAATAAAGAAGTTCCTACCATACCTTTATTTGCTTTCTACCTGTAATAAATCTTTATCACACACCATGCTGATTGCAACAGTATCACTTCCTTTTTTCCCCTCCCTGTCTTTTTTTTTAATAGAGCAGCAAAAAAATCCCAAACCCAATACATCTGCAAGATGAAGAGATGAATCTGCAGGAAGTGTAGAAAGGTACAAGAAAAAAAAGATTCCTAGCTAGAAAATATATAAATCAGAAATTGCAACTATCGAGCTTCAAGGGGGGTGGCAAAGGAAGGGTTAAACTCCCTCAGTGCATCTGTTACAGATGGCAAACCTGAGATTTATCCTTGGCCCCTCCGAATACAGAAACAGAGGCATTTGCTGACACTGAGTGGAAGCAAGACTGTAGCAGATAAAATGAAGTGTTTGGGGGGGTTTTTGTGGTTTTTTTTTTCCCCTCGCTGTGATATTACTTGCAAAACTCAGTTCTGTGAATCCTATCATTGATCCAAAAACTTCTTGTAACTCATGAAAATATCAACTATCACACTCACTAAGAAAGCATCAACAAAGTTTCCCAAACTCAGGAATAATCATCTCTCCCAAAACTATGCAAAGGCCTCGAAAAGCCAGAAGTTAGGAAAAAGCAGTCCTGTAGATTCCTTCAAATTTCTACTGGAAGACAGAAAAACTCCAGCATCAATGGATTCCATTCAAGAATCACTTTTAAGCTTCTCCTTCAACCAACATGAGCCTGACTTCCATGGGAAGTCTCAAGGGGGGAAGGAAGCTCTTGGCAGAAGACCCCATCACCGAAGGCACCGGGCTCGGGTCTCCCCAAAGTTCTCAATGCCCAGAGGCATTCTCCCCTCAGCTCCTTGCTTAATCTGTCTCATTTGGATGATTTGCATCCAAATCTCCCCAATTTTGTCCTTTCCTTTTGGACCACACGGCGTGAGCTCCTGCTAATACAAGGGCATCAACTGCCTTCATCTTCTCCTGTTTAATGATATTTATCCACCATCGCATGGGAGAGAAATTGGCTGCAGCTCAATTTGGCAAAAATAAATTGGTACCCGTTCAAGCATAATCTCACTAAACACACAGATTTTTAATTTCCCCCCGAAGTGAACTAGGCTGCATTTGCAATCGTTGTCCTTGGGACGAAAAAATCTGGACACTGGTTTCCAACTCTCACACTTCGCCGCCGCTCAGAGAAAGTTCACTTTCTAACCAAACCACCCTCTCGCTCGGCACCATCGAGGTGATTGCAAGGGCACGTTTGGGGACACAGAAATGTCGCCATCCAGTACCTGAACCAAGAGCAACTTGTCTCTTATGCAACTTTAATCCACTTAATGCTGAAGACACCTGATCTGAGGCCAGGGATGCTGCCACCACCGAAGTTATCACCTTATTCCCCCCTGGCAGCACCCCCAGAGCTGAAGCCCTGGGGTAGTATGAATTATTCTAACCCCTCTCTGAATTACCTGGCCCTTGAAAGGTTTCAAATCCTTCCTTCTGGGGAGGAAAAAAAAAAAAAAAAAAAGGAAAAAAGCAGCTCATTTTACTCCCCCTTCAAGAGCCTGAAGAAGAGGCAGCATTTAAATTCAATAGCACAGCTTGGGCACAATTTCACCCCTGTTGTCGTTAATTGCTTGAATATCAGGCAGGCTGATATAGTGATTATTTGTAGACATTTATACCATCCCGGGCCTCCTTTTTTTATAACTTTATTTCATTTTCTGCTGTTTACTCAAAGCGCCTTTATCATTGCAAGCTGATAGTCTGTTCTTTATTGCTCCAGTGTGATTGCAAGGAGTCTAAGCATAGTGCAATAATACACATATATAAATATTTGAACAGGAAAAAGAAAGTCTGTCTGATTTGCTCTATGGAAGGAATAAATTAAAACAAATAATACCGCTAGAGGGACCTTCACTCTCGACGGTGGCACTGGGGAGGTCACGCACATCGGCCGAGGGGCAAGTCCCAGCAAGTGATGGCAAACCCATCCCCGGGCTCACTTGGCAGCACCCCGTGCATGTTTGCAGGACTTTGTGTTTGCTGAGGATCACCAAAATAATTCCACTTGAGCACAATAAACGCGTTTTGTTTTTGCAGTTAAAGACCTGAGTAGTTTTAATTAGTTTACTCGGGTCTTCCTCGCATCGGGTCCCCAACGCAGTGCCGGGGGTTCAAAAGCAGTGCCTTTTCTGTGTGTTTTCCTCCTTTTCTTCTCTCTTCTTCTCCCTGTCTCCCTCTCTCTTTCAACGCTGCGTGTGAATGGCCGAAGATGGGAGTGAAAGACGCCTGACTTAGAAAGTAAAATCTCCAGGAAGAGGAAAAAAAAATGGAGGCAAACACAGGAGCTAATTTAAGCAGGCATAGCTGGTGGTGTTTGTGGTTGTCCCTGACAGCGCTGCTGACTCCAAAGCACCTGTGTTTGCTCACTAGCTTTCCCCAATCTGCTAGAAAATGGCCCAAGCATGTCACATGGCAGCTAGATAGCCCGAGCGCCATGGGAATAAAAAAGCCTGAGCTTTTAGCAGAGTTAATCATTAATGTGCCTTTTCTTTGTCCCATTCAGGAGTGCTGACAAGCGCTTTGATATTTCATATTTGCCATCAGGTCAGCGGCAGCCATACCCAGGTACTAACGAGCAGCCCCTGGCTCACGCCTCCCTGGCCCATGGCCCGCCCACAGGCTCCCTTCCACCTGCCCTCACCTCCCTGCCCATCTGCGGGCACGCATATATACATCATATACCCCTATAATGCCTCTTTTCCACCTCTTCTCAGGCTCCCAGCAGGCCCGAGCCAATGCAGAAGAGCTCTGGTGATTTTTATGCCACCTTCTTCTGCTCTAGCTCCAGACTTTTTCACCCTTTTTTGGGGGTAAAAGACGAGGCTGGCTCATTTTAGACATATGCTCTGCATCAGTCAGCTGAATACAGTGCTTTGTATTTCTTCAGCAGCTGTCAATTTGTGTGTGTGTGTGTGTGTGTGTGTGTGCATTTAGGAGTCGAGCAAATAATCCCTGGCAAATAATGTATGGATGGGGAGGAATGCTGACTGCCTTGCTCTGGTCCTCTCCTCCCCACTCCTCAACACAGTGTCACCGAGAACCTCGAAGGTTTCCCATGTCACGTTGCTCTTTTTTTTTTTCCCCTCCAAATTGTCAGCCTGATTCTTCCAAGTGTTGGGACCTCACCTCTTGAGGACATGGTATAAAAGAGTGAATGGTTTCCCTTCCCAGTCACATCGATAAAGGCACCAGTGGTCAGTTCTGCTTCCTCTGACTTAGCAGATAAAATGTGTTTGGTTTGAACAAAACACCCTCCCCTCCATTCCCATAACAGGCATGTTCCCATAAAACTGCTGGGGAGAGGTGATTTGTGCCAGCTCAGATGTGAAGCACAGTCAAACTTCAAGGCGCACGAACTTTTCCCTTGACTCCAGCAAACCCCAACGGCTCGTTTCGCTCTCCCGCCTGCCCCGTGAGCAGAACCTTCCAAAACCACGATGGAGGGAGAACCACTCTGAGGGTCTCCTAGGCCCATTTATACCATCCAGATCCAGAAAGCCAGCTGAACCCAGCTGAAAAACTTTCCATACCAGTTCTGCATGCAATGGCCATGCCAACATTAACGAGCCAAATGCTTCCTATTAACCACAGCTGCACATAAAATAATGCATCAAGCATCTTAACACAATATATTAATGCTGTTATTGCACTAAGTAAGGTCTTGTGAAAGTGAGGTTTTCCTCTAGCACCCCAAAATCTAATGAGTGATTAAGCTATTCCTTAAATTTTTGGTCTCCTGTTGCTAAAACAAGCTACCTGCATCTCTCTTGCTCTCCAAGAGCTGTCTGGATGGAGCACATTGGGAAAATATGGTGAGTTCCTCTGTTTGCCCCGTAGATTTATGTGCTGCTCACCCTGGGATGCCCGTAGCTGAATGCTGAAAAGGCAGCCAGGGCTTGCTGACCGTCCTCCTAGTGAGAAGAGACACTGGAGCTGCACAGCAGCCTAGAAGTTTCTGCTCAAGGAGGTTTTGGCCCATGGAGCTCTGCCACCATGGGCCTCCTGAACTTAACACACCCCAAAGCCACCAGAGGAATGTGGGGCCGGGCCACCAGCTTCTTATGCCAGATTCTGTTTTGGATTTTTTCTTCCCTTAGATAAAAGGGGAAACTCCCTTAAATGGCATAGATTTGTAAAGGCCAGCTAATGGTGACTCACAGAGATAAAGTTCTCAAGGGCATTGAAGGAGCCTGGAAGCCTTGTTACTGCAGGTTTCCTACAGATCTGAGCCATGTCTGGAGAAGTTGTTGAGGTCACCAGCAGTCAGCAAGCACCCCACTGCTGGCTTAGGTCTCTAGTGCCTCGTGGGATAAAAACACCTCACAGAGTGAGTACCTGCACTCTTAAATCTGCAGGTGGTGGAGGTGTTGTGGGTACCCCAAAGCTCAGTTGGAGACTTGTGGGCATGAAAGAAAGTAAGCATCACCCAGAGGAACAAACAATCCACACCTGGCCTTTCAGTAGTAAATACTAAGTATCTACAGAAGATTAGAAGGACAAGATACAGGCAGTGGTATTTCTCCTGAGTGCTTGTCCTCACACCTAGAGACCCCAAAAGCTGAGGAAAGGGAGAGATTTTGTATGTAGTAGCCCATGTAAATATGGTTTTATACACAGATACCTACACTGCCCCACCCCAGCACATTGCCTGGGTCCCTGCCACAAGAGCCCACAGGCCATGGTTTTTGTCAAACACGTGGGAACACATGTTCCAAAATCAGAGCAAGAGGCACAGTCCACAGCCAGATTTCCCAAAACCCAGGTAAACACTGCAGCCCCAAGGCCACTGAGAGCTTTGATTTCCACCTCGCCTTTTGAAACACCCAAGTAGGTCGAGCTATTTTGTAACCAGGGCCCAGCAGAACAGCCATAGTAAGGAATGCAACTTAAAACCTTCCTGCACAGCTAAGAGCCAGCTCGCATCCCTTGAAGGCAATAAAACCGCCCCTGAGGCCAAACCTCAGAGGGCTCTTCTGTCCTCCAGAAATGCCTGCATGCTCACGTCACAGCCAAGGACTTCTTGGCAGCAATGAGGAAGTTTAACACACTCAAACCCACAGCTCCTGCATCCCCAGCTTGAGCCGCCTCAGGATTGGTCCCTTTAGTCCCTTGTGCTTATTTACTTCTTTTAACTTTTTAAAAGAACAGCCAGGCAAACATGAAGATTTTGAAGTGAGGCTGTTGGGAACACCCAGGGGCTACACATCCCACTGGGTAAGACAGAGAGCCTTGCCACACAGGATGAAAACAGAAACCAGCTCTTGCTGTTACTCTCACAGCTGCATCTTCCCACCTTGGAGCCACCACACAAGTATCACCATCACTTCCTCACCCTGGGTGAGGATGCTGTGCCCTCTTTATAGGGTGAGGCTCTCCAGGGTTGGCCAAGAGGAGGGTGTGGACCAGTGCTTACGTTCCTTTCTGCAAAATCCTAACACCTTGCAGGTGGGTGGGGACCTCTGCCTGGCCATCCTCCTGCCTGAAGCTGACAGTGGTGGGATACCAAGTTCTTGCTTTGCTCAGCTATGGAGGTGCTGAAGCTTGCTTGGCTCCAAGTTGAAGCTTTCAGAGAAGCAGAGGAAAATTTGTCATGGCTTTCCATAGGCTTCCAGCTGAGGTTGCAGAGCCCTGAGCTTTACTGGAGGGCTGGAACAAGGAGCCAACATGCGTTGTCAGCAGGGACTGGAGCTCGATGTCAAGCTCCTCAGAAACATTGAGAAATGAGTTGACCGTGGTGTAAGGATCAGCCCCCTGGGGAGAAAACCCGGGGTGCTAAAAGGTTGTTTAATCTGGTGGGGAGAAGATAAATGGGAACCAGCAGGCAGGACCTACTCCCAGGCATACCCACAGTGGAAGCAGAGGACAGCTTTCTAGTAGAACGAGTGATTAATGACCACAGCAGACTAATTATGGTCCTCTCTGGCCACAAAGCTCTAATCTAAGAGGCGTTCTTAATGAACTCCTGAGGCTGCGATTGAGCTTCTAGGGTAAAATCACTTACATCCTAACATGGCTGTAGGAAACTGACCTCCGAGTTAGCAACCAAAGCTCATTCTTAATTGCTTGTTTCAATATTTTTCCTCTTTCGTCGTGGCAGTCAATCCCCGCCGGCGTGCATCCTCGTTGCAGAGGCGAAGCCAGCCAAAAAGGAAGCTTTCCTGGAAGAATAACAACGGTACTTTCAGCCGCAGAAAATCCCCATCTTGAATCCAAACAGGGAAGCCTCTGTCCCTTGCCAGCGCAGGCAGGATTTCTGCCTGCCTGTTATTGGACGTAGCCGAAGAGTTAGTTTAGGCAGGGGAAGGGGCCGCTTCTCCTGCTGCGGGGTGGAAACCCTCCGTGCTCTTCCCCAGCTTGTCTCACACTTATTAGTTCCCGCGTTCCCTCGCGAGGCAGGGTAATAACTGAAAAAAGCCTGACTCCTGAAGCTGGGGCCTGTGAAGGTGCTCAGCTTGCCCCCTTGCTCACCCACAGCAAGCCAGGGTACAAGGTGAGGGAAGGGATGTGTCCACAGCATCCCCCTGTGCCAAAACGATGCTGAGAGAATCTGAACCCACTCCCCAGCATCGCTGGCGACCTTCTCGGTGACCCAGAGCCACTCGGTTAACCTCTCATGATAATGAGATAATGAGAGCCTCTGATGGGTAAATATGCAATTACAGGGGCTACTTCAAGAGGGCAGGGGCAGCCGCCACAGCTGGGTAAATCCCGGGCACTCTCTGCCTCAATTAAAGAGGAAGAAAAGTATCTTTGCCCCCATGGTGAGGAGCTGTAGGCTCAGATGAATGCCCGGCAGGTACATGTCAGTGGGTCAGGGGGTTTTGATTTCCCATCTTCCATTATTAATGGAGAGCTGGACATTCCCCACGGTGCTCATCGCAGCTAAGAGAGAGAAGGCGGGTGGCACTGGCGTGCTGCAGGAACACCCTGGTTTTGCTCTAATAAAGGTTTTAAGCTCCTTTCTATGTGGAGAGGGGATGTGTTGGACATTGCTGAGATTGCAGGGCTTCGGTCAGGGCTGCTCCCTCCTTCCTGGAGCTGGTCCCCTCGCCTTCACCCTGCCCTGGGTCTGGAAAGAAAGGACTTGGCTCACTTTTAGGAAACCCAGGTGGGCATTAGCTGCCTTTGCCAGGGGCAGACCCCTTTCACAGGTTCAAGAGGACACAGAGGTGCTGTGCAAGCGCTAGGGCATCTCTCAGTGATGCTGTGACCTGCCACCCCTTTGTCATTAGAACTGGAAAGTGCAAATAAACCAGTCCAGTACTGGTTTTGAAAGGACTGGAGCGGGAGGTCTCCCTCCCTGCTGCGCAAACACGGCCAGCCAAGATAAGCTGTGTGTGCACAGCACTTGGGTAGGAATTTTGGGTCGTCTTTCCCCCCCAGCCCCCATCTCAACAGCCACCTCTGGTGGGGACGACCTCATGTTCCCCTCGCTTTTTGGGTACCATCAGGAACGCATTGAGATGCTCCCGCCACAGCATCCCCCCGTCATGATGCAGGAGGTGACGTAGGACATGCAGCCTTCCCCCACCCCAAAAATAATAAAAAAAAAAAAGGCAATGAGAACATGAGCATCCGTGCAAGTCACAGCACGCTGGGTTGGGGGTTTTTTAGGGTGGGTGCCAGGTAAAGGGGGACTCCCAGCGGAGGGCTCAGAATAATAAAGGCGGATTTTAAAACTAATATAGTGATACCTAGGAGATTAATCTTCCTGATAAGCAGACAGCAGCAGGGCTGAATAGGGCTGTGGTTCAAACAAAGGTTTATGTTGAGTGGGACCAGGTAAAAGACGGATGGTTTGTTAAACATTGCCAGCATACTTTGCTAGTGCCATTCCCCGGTCACAGTTAATGGCACCGTGGCATTGTGCGGCAGATGCAGCTGCTAATTTCACCCCAACTTAAACGCTATTTCTTATCTTTGTTGGTCTTGCCGAGACGAAGGTAGTTTCAGGGTTTTGAGAGCCGCCACACTCGTCACATGGAAAACATTCCTGACTGTCTCAAGATGTTAAAAAAAAACCCAACCCAAAAAAACCCAACAGACAACATGCCCAGCAGGGCTGGGCAGAGAGGAGCGAGGTCCACTGGCCCTGGAGTGTCCCCGGCTTTCACAGCAGAAGCCACTTGGGGGGTAGTGGGGCTGCCCTCCCCTTCACCTTCCCTCCCCTTTCCAACCACATTAGGCAAGGTCCAAGGAGCGCCCAAAAATGTGTTGAGCAATTTGGACTTCGCCCCAGCCTCTCGATCAGGGCTGGTTGTGCTCCCCAGGGAGCTACTGTGCCTTTAACCCCATGGCCCATCCTGTGGAAGCAATTCCTAAAAGCTGGGGATGGGGGGACACACCAAAATTGGCTTTGCAAACAAAATTGCGGCACAACCTCTTATATCCTCTTGCAGTCCTGCAAGTGAAAGCGCTTTTTGGCTCTATCTGGAGAGGCTTGGACAGCAAAATCGAGGCAGATTCCATCAACTTTGCTGCTTCATCAGTGCCTCTGCTTCTCCATCACTGTCTCTGCTTCTTCATCACCATCTCTGCTCCTTCCATCCTCACATCACCCACCAGAAATTAAACCACTAAAGAATGGTGTGTCAGGGCCACTCGGGTGCTCTTCAGCATCAATTATCATAGCTCTAAAGGTTTCCGCAGCTTGCACCTACGTAAGAGCCCCATCTATTTTGATTTTCCACCCAGACGGGATTTCTGGTGTCGGCCTGTCTGGTGTAGCCCTCCCCTCCTAACCCTTGAACTCCTTGGCTGGTTTCAATCAGATTTGTCAAGACAATAGCTGTCTGGAAGCTCATTAAGTCCTTAGTGGGGTTTGTGGACACAAGCATCTGGGCACAGGCAAGAGGTTGGGGGATGGCCACAGGGTAAAATCTCCCCACTCAGGACCCCTCTTCTTTCCTTGGGGAACAGGAGCACACTTTTTTTTTCTCTTTGTAGCAGGAAAGCTGGAATATCTGGGGGGGGGGGGGTAATCAATGGCATTATAACATGTTTTTATTATTCTCTTAGGCATCTAAACAACACTGTGGGAGTAGGACAGCTCCAGGAGCCAGCAGGCTCTGCCAGAGGCAGCAGGCAGGCAGATTTCTGGAGGCTAGGGTGGGGCCAGGAGCCCAAGGTGTCATGGGGAAGGCACCCTTTCCAGGCAGAACCTACCTGAGACAGCCACAACCAGAGCTGGGTATTTCCCCCATCGCATAGAGGAAATGCTCCCCTGTCGTTATCACTATTATTATATTGTTCATTCATGTTGTTGTTGCTACTATTATTTTTTTTGGCATTGGAGGCCCATCAATATGGACATAAGCTTGATTTCACCTGCATTTTTTCAGGACGGGGGGTTTGTTTATCTGGGAAGTTTGTTTTAACAAGGAGCTCTGACCCAGCTCAGCCTTGGTGCTAGCCCCTTCCCCTTCTCAGCCATAGGCTTCAATTTATAGGATGGAAGAGGAGAATGAAGCTTGACTGCATGCACCTGTACGGGCACTGCTCTGGGCTGGCCAGCTCCTTTTGTGTAATTGCTGCAGGTTCAGCTCGGTTAACATTGACACCTTCAGGAAAACCAAGGAAAATATCTGCCAAGGGTCATTTCTCCCCTTCTATTCTCATCCCAGCCACGCTTCAGGGTGGGAAAAATGGGTGGGATACTTGCTCTAGCCCCACCTGCAAATGTCTGATGTTACTTCAGTACGTCCTCTTCATCACACTGCCAGACTTCCCCCCGCCTTGTTGCGTTGGCAGGCGTTGCCTGAGCCCCAGAAATCAGCTCTCCAGGAGCAAGGCGACCCATGGAGAGAAGCAGTCTGCCCCAGCGCAGCTCTGCCCTGGCTCAGTGAAGCCTGTCCCCAGCAGAGGGGTCCTGGGGGGTCCCAGGTTCCAGCCAGGCTGTGACTACCCTGGTTTGGTGGCTGAACGAGCCATGGCACATGGAGGTGACGGAAGTGCTGCCTTACGGCAAGGCACCTTATCTGGTGACAGTGAAAGCGGCTGTAGAGCCACACTGGCACCATGTTCCTGCCAGAGACATTATATTTGCTTTGAAAAAAAAAAAAAACCAACAAAAAAGGACAGAAGAATTCAGTTGCCAAATATATTGTTCTGGTAACTGTAACAGAAATGACTCTGGATCTTGCCAGGTTACAAAGCTCCTGTTAAGTAGCTCCTGCCGTGTGGCAGTTAATGCTTATTGTTATTGTGGAGCTCAGGATCACCCCGCTTTGAAGTAGATGAGGCGGGCTCCGCTCTTTCCTCTTTGCTTTCTTCCTTTCTTTTTTTTTTTTTTTTGTCTCAGAGCCCCAGGTCTGTGATTTAGAGCCTTTAAAAGCAGTGAGGAAGTTTGGCAGGCGTGCACAGACACACACCGCCCTCTCAATCTGTGCTGCACAGGGCGACGAGGAGTGCTGGCTCCTCATGGAGAAGCTCTGGGGTTTGACTGTTGGGTTTATGTGGTGTTTTGGGTGACCTGGACGTGGATGTGTTACCACAAAATGTCAATGCAATGGATACCAGGGAGCCATTGAGCTCCACAGCTGGGGTCTAGCTGAGTCGGGAAGTCTTTGGTGGGTCCATGGGGATGTTCTCCCCACCATTCTCCAGGTGAGGAGGTCTCCAGGGTTTCCAGTCCCTGCCCTGTGGTGGATCTCCTCTCTGAGGGCTTGCACAACTCTCCTTTGGGCCCAGGAACCCCTCCTGCACCCAGGGCATCCCTGGGGAAGGAGCCGGGGCAGAACCGGTCCACGCTCCGCTGCCGAGCCCACCGACTTTCTCTCTGACGCTCCTTCTCCCAGCTTATGGATTTTATCCAATTTAAATGGCAAGGATTTAAAATGCCACCTGAGTTAAAAGGACCTGATTAAAACCGTAGCTTCATCATATTTCTTAAACATGCAGTTGCATTGCTGTATTTACATTAGTGTCAACTTTAATTTAAATTCTGCATAACTATATTTGCTCCCCTAAATTCATTCGCTGGGAACACAGCGCAAATTACTCTGCACTAACTGCACTTTCTCTTTGTCTATGGCGGAGTGGTTTGGAAATTAGCACTGTAAGTGAGCGGTGGGAAGTGTCATTCCGCCTCTTTAACGTCTCATTAATTAACCCGTCTGGGCCGGGAGCAGATCAATGCCCTCAGGGTGGGCGAGATGCCGGCGAGCAGATGGGATTACCTAGTCGAGCCTCCAGACTTGCTCCTCACCCTTTTTGGGGGTCGGTTTGGGCACGTTTGTCCCATCTTAGGCATTTTGGGGGCTGTGAGGGATGAGGCTGAAGCTCTTGGAAGAGCCTGGACTCCCTAAGATGGGCACTGACATCGTTACTTTCTTTAGCACCATGCCTTCAAAATGGAAATCAAATCAAATTCGACAACACTTATGGGTCTCTTCTATCTTGACATATTCTACAAAATAAACACAATTACAGTAAAAGAGAGTATCCCCAACCATGAGGGGTGATAAAGTACCACTCGGGCATAAAAATAAAAACTCTTTTCTTGAGGAGTGGCCCAGCCAGGCACTGCTGGACTGCATGCTGGTGATGGGTTGGCCCTGTGGGTGCAGCATCCCAGGTGTCGGGGACACGTGAGGTCGGCTCTTAAGGCAGAGACAATAGGAGCCCTCCTGCTCCTGACCACCCACTGGGGAAAAAGCAAAAAAACCCAGACACATAACCCAACAACAACAAAAGAAACCCATTGGTTTCTTGGATTTTTGTGATGGAAGCAGCTTCCTGCAGGTGTGCTCCGTGCCGCCAAATACTGAACGTGATCCCAGCCGTACAGGGGTTTTCTTTAGTCCTTGACGTTTTTGCCTTTTCACCTCATAAAGCTAAATAAACCTTTATGACAACAGGCCTGTGCAGCGCAGCTTGGCTCTCAAAACCAACAGCCACAGGGTGGGACAAAGAGTAAAAATAGCAAAACATCCCCGTTTGGAATCAGCGAGACTGGTCCGAGGCGTCCGACCTTGCTACCTATTTATTTTTAATTATGACATTTGCCCGCCCGATCAGCGCTGACATTGTGAGAGAGAAAAAAAAAACCAAACCTGGGTGGATTAGGGGAAGGAGGGAGATCTTCAGGGAGGGAAAGGGGATGGAGGTGGCTGCCTGGATGCAGCAGAACCTATCCCCACGAGGATGTTGCCCTCGCAACGCTCATCATCACTCCCAGCCAGATCACTTTCATGAGGATGGGCAAATAAAACACTCCAGGCTGGCCGTACCTTTTCAAAATATCATGTTTTTGTGGCTCTTGCATCTCCAACCCATGAGGGCTATGTCCTTCATCTTATGTACCCCTCAGAAGCAAGGGCGGTTTGCTCAGAACGGGGAGCATGCGGAATGACGGCCAGGGGCACGAAGCTGAAAAAAAACCCAACCAAACCCAAAAAGGTTTTCTAGCCATCCCCAGGGAAGCCACGGTGGGTGCATGGCCACTGGCCCTGGTGGGCAAATGCAGAGCAGGGAGGAGGAAATGGAGTCCGGGCGAGGCGAGATTTGGGTGGATAAGCAGAAGACCTGCCTTAGCCATGCCGCCGCAGCTGTGCTCTTATCTGGCCGGAGGAAGAGGCTGCACAACAAAAGGGGCTAAGAAGCTGGGTTGATGCATGGGAAAGCCATTGGCCGAGCATTGTGGCTGCCCTTCTGCTGAGCAAATAGTTCAAACTGTTCATTCCCATCTCCTATTCTCTCCCTGGTACATTGTTTGTGTCCTTGCATTTCATTCTGCAAGGAAGATTGCTCTCTGGGCCTATAAGCAAACAGTCCAGAAAAGAGCCAACTATCCTCTCCTTTTCCCTGGAGAACTAGCATTTTTATTTCAGCTCCAAGCTGTCAAAGAGCTGGAGAGTTTATGTCAGTATCCTGAATTAATTGCTTTAAGCTGGAGCAGCCTATACCAGCCACCAAATGTCCAGAAGATGTTTATTAATAATGTTTCCTCCAGGGTTTTTTTTTGTGGGTTTGGTTTGGGGTTTTTTTGGGGAGTTGTTTTGTGGGATTTTTTTGTTCCAAGCTGTGCTCTCACATACAGTGCTCCCTATTCACCGTTGAGGATACTGGGTGAGGGTGGCAAAATGAAAAGCTGCTTATAGGGAATTAATAAAAGCTCCCGAGGTATTGTCAGCCCTGGCGCTCAACATCTCGGCGTGGCGGGCACGGCCAGTGGCTTGGAAACCTCCCGTTTGGGAGTTTTCGGGCGACGGGAACGAGAGGAGGAAGATGAATTGCTGGAGGGTTGGAGAAGGAGCGAGTCCTTGTTTAAACACAAATATCTTCAGTAATTAACAAAAGTGGAGAGGAAATTACTGATGGAAAAAAAAACACATGGAAGGTAAATGGTTTTGTGTTTAAACATGATATATTTTAAAGTGTTCCCCTGTGTGAAAGTCCCTGTTTAAGGGAATGAAGTAATAAACCAATTTATATACCAATAGAAAGTCGAGATCCTGAGTGCCTTTGTGTAAATTTTCCACTTGACTTTTCATTATCTACCTGAACAAAATCAATCTATATGTATGGGATCAACATGCAATATGAGAGATAAAAGACGAAATAAATGTGCTTTGCATATCCCGCAGATAAAAGCTGCTGGGCTCCAGGCGCTGCCTCCTTTCCAGGCAGATGCATTTTAGAAAATAAATCATTTTGCAAAGGAAAAGAGAGCAAAGCAGAGTGGTGCTTCTTAAGTGTTTACTCCCTCGCTTGAAATATTGATCCTGTCAAATGAACAGTGGTTAATAAGTAACTCAAGAAAAATATGCCAGCTCTCTCTTTGCTCCCTGCTGTAGCACAGACCCATCTCTCATCCATCTCCAGCTCCTGGGCAGCAGTGCTGGGACAGGGCAGGACCTTCCACATCCTAAATCCTGACACATCCCAAACCCTGCTGCATCCCAAACTCTGACACATCCCAAAGCCCGACACATTCCAGCCCCCTTACTCATTCCTCTTTGCCTTGCCTGCACATGGACATGTCTCTCTCTCCCTCCCTTTGCCCCAGCAGAAGCTGATCCTCACCCAAAACATCCCAAGTTTCACCTGAGGGAAGAGTATTGCTGGCAGGTGAGGAGATCAGCTCTACTAAGTTGGCTTCAGGTGCAAACAGAGTAGCATTTCTAGGATATGGCAGAAGCATGAAGAAAATGTTCCCAGTTTTGAAAAAAAACCAACCCTCGATGAGTACAGATTTTGCCCAAGCAGCCTCAGCAATACCAGTGAAAGCAGCAGTTGCTGTGCTAACAGCAGCTAAAATACCTGTCCCTGCAGCATTGTAACTCAGAGCCTCCAGTTTGGGTGACTTGACCTCCACCCTCCCCTTCTCCTCCCCTTTCCCTCTCCCAGGACCCAGCTGGCACTTGGCTTTTTGCTACGACAAAGCTCATCTGGTTTCATGGATCCCAGTGTCCTGGAGAGCTAGAATAATAGCATCCTCTTGCCTGTTTTTTTTTTTTTTTACCATTATTTTTATGATCAGGTGAAGAGGTAGGAACTCCTCATGTGGGTTTTTTTCTTTTTTTTTTCTCCTCCCTTTAGTAACAGGATATAGAAAAGGTTAAGAGGCACTTCAGCAGGTACAACCCACCTCCCTGCAAGATGAGGTTCTGGTTTCTGCAGAAACTCCAGCCCCGTTTTTGCTGAGCCTGTCTCCCCAGTTGATGTATTTCTCCTCCCAGCATCCCTGGTGCCAAGGGATTTTTGCCTTTCTTTACGTGAAAGGCCCTTTCCAGCCTCTTTTTCTTCCTTCTCCCCTCAAAAATCCAGATAGGAGGGAAGGTGGGGAAGCAAATGAAACAAAGAGAAAAGCAGTTGTGAGTTGATGACTTTCCAAACCAAAGAGTTTGTCAGGATGCTCCCGAGAAACACACTCTGCCATTGGTTGGCTCAACATCTGCAGCTAATTTATTAGTTTACTAATGAAGTCTTACATTGGACCCAGGGGGAACAGAAAGTCCTAGCAAACCCCTTTTGAAATGAGCCTCACCTTCTGCCCCCCTGCCCTGCTGTCTCCCTCACTCCCCTCACCCCAAAAAAGGGGCCTTTGTGTTGGTCCCCCCCACCTCGCAGGCCATCAGCCTAGGAGTGATGCACAGCCCTGGGTAGGGCAAGGACACTGCTGCAAATTGGCGTGTGGTAGGAAAGCTGTGGCATGGGAAGGGGTTTAATTATCCCTTTGTGGGTATTTTTGGCTATTGGTGTTTATTCTCCTCTCCAAAGCCCTTTTTGAGCTCAATTTTAGCGTATCACACATCCCTCACAGAGATCGGCAAATTAATTTACTCCTCAACTTCCTCAAGGTGCCCTTATGATTCTTAATATTTTTCTTCTGTTCCACACTCTTGAAGCCTAAAAGGATCCATCCCAGCAAAACACCTTCTTCAGCTTCCTCTAGGCCAGGATTAATGCTTCTCCCCATCCATTCCCCGTCAGGAATTACTGGAGTGTGACACAGGTATCGCTTACGAGCACAGACGCAAAGAGGCAATTGGAGATGGGAATCTGTGGCTTTAATAAGGGATGGATACATGCACTCGGCAAAGCCCAGAAGTTTGCCCTGGCTACCCTAGACACCGATTCCTTGTGCCATTATTAAAATAAACAAAGGAGAGTAGAGGGGGGCTGCGAGTGCCGGCAAGCAGCGAAGCCCGGCGAAAGGCTGCCGGTGGCAAGAAAAAGCATTTCAAAGTCCCCCAAAATCTTTCTCTGTCGATGCTTTCACTACCACTGCGGGAGGTAGAATCACCTCGTTTACGCTCCTCTGTCCTGTTGGCACTTGGTTGCTATTTTCTAGCTGCAGAGGGATGAGGCTCATTCTTTTTACTGTTTGTGTGAGTGAAAAACCTGTAGAAAAGCCAGTCCTTTCCCCAGGCAGGGGTGAACTCCTTGCTCTGACTTTTCACAGTTTGGGCAGGTAAAGATCTCCCAGCAGCAATAAATCCGTGCTGCCTGCAGCAAGTACAATGTCAGGGGCTTTTCTGCCCGCGTGGTTTACGTAAAAAACATTAAATAAAACAGCTCTTGGCAAGTGAGGGGTGGCAGGAGGGACTGTGGTCCTCACCTAGTGCCCATCCTCGTGGCAACAGGGCTGCTGTGAGAAGGAGTGAGGTGTTGGCGTTCCTTTGGGAAGAAAGGGGGGAAGAACGAGAGAAAGGGGGAAAAGGGAAAAGGGAGGGGGGAGGAAAGAAAAGGGAAAAAAGGGGGGAAAAGGGAGAGAAACAGAGGAAAGGGGGAAAAGAGAAAGGGGAGAAAAGGAAAGAAAGAGGGGAAGGAAATAAAAGAGGAAAGCAAATAAAGAGGGGAAGGAAATAAAGGGGGAAGTGAAAAGAAAGGGAAAAAAAGAAAGAGGGAAAAGAAAGGGGAACAAAAGGAAAGAAATTGTAAAGTCGTCGGAAGGGAAAAGCAAGGAAAAGACACGGGAAAAAAGAGATAGGAGAAATTAAAAGAAAATGAAAGGGAAAAGGAATGAAGGAGAAAGAAAAGAGAAGGAAAGGAAAATTAAGAGAAAGAAATAGGAAAAAATTAAGGAGGGGGGAGAAAAGGGGGAAAGAAAGAGGAGGAAAAGGAAATGAAAGAGAAGGAAGGGAAATAGCAGCAAAGAGCGGAAAAGGCAGGGGAAGAGCTGACCCCGTGGCCCGGCGACGGGGCTGTCTCGCACACTAGTGTGCAAACGAAACCCCCCGCTCCGGGCGGGTTGATGTGGGGGGAAGCCGGTTCTCCCCCACCGCCACCGCTCCGGTGTCTTCCCCCGCAGGAGTCGCCTCCGCCGTTTTGACTTCGGGGTTTTTTTTCCCCCTTCTTTTATTTTTTTACATGCAATTTCACGCCCGGCTGCACCTGCAAACATAACGGCCCGGCGAAGCCGCCGCCCTCGGTGTCTTCCCCCGCTCCCCGACGCCTTCGCGGCCAGGACGAGGACTCTTTTCCGTGGTCCATTCGGTGCCACTGTCAGGCTCTCCCACCTCCTCCCCGGAGCCCTACAGCCTGGAGGGGG